>NC_051085.1:29632017-29884218 GCF_004664715.2 Peromyscus leucopus | reverse complement strand
CTTCACAATAGGCAAGTCTGGGATCAGCCTGCTTACCTAACAATGGAAGAATGAATTAAGGAAATGTTGTATACACATCAAGTGGGGTATTATTCAGTTTCAGAAAATAAATTTATGTGTGAGTCCATCTCCTGAGAGACAGAGACAGAGGTATTAGGCTTCAAGGTCATCTTCAGTTCCTAAGAGTGTATGAGGTCAAATTATGCAACATGAAGTTTTGGATCAAGAGCTATAACTACTTAGAATTTTCGGTAGTAAAAGGATGTTCAGCTCTTGTGGAAGACCTGAGTTGAGTTTCCAGTGCCTACATTAGGCAGTTCTCAATTGTTTGTAACACAGGATCAGGTGGATTGTGCTTCCTTTGGAACCTACAGTCACATGAACAAACCCATGTGCAGACACACAGGTAAAGACACCATGTGTAGCAGTGTGTGCCTGTCACCCACTCCTGGGGAACAAAGAAGGGTGGATCTAATGGGTCTACTGCCCAGTCTTTCTAGTCCAATGGGGAATGGCCAGCTCCATGTTTAGTTATAGACTCTATCTAAAAAAAAAAAAAAAAAAAAAAAAAAGAGGAAGAGTAACCTGCCCACCACATACCTGTAACTTCCACATCACACATACCAACATCGACAGAGACTCCAATCGTGATAGATGACCTTTCTGTTTGGTAAGGTCTCACTATGTAACCCTGGCTGACCTAGCACTTACTCTGTAGATCAGAGCAGTCTTGAATTTGTAGAGATCCCCTTGCCTCTGCCTCCTCAGTGATGGGATTAAGGTGTGTGCCACCATGCTTGGTTGTATTGGGTTATTTGTTAGTGTGTATGTTAGTGTGTTTGGTTTTAACTTGATGCATTTCGCTTAAAGGTGAGAATTTCTCTCAATTTCCCCTTTCTACCATCTCTGCCATTTTTATCACTGAGGGTATTCTCTGTTAAACACCAAATCTTCAGAAGAGACTTATGCAAGTTTCTTCTCATTGTTCATATCTCACCCTTTTGAGATTCCTATTGTCATCATTTCTGATGTGCAATTTGGCTTTGTTTCCTGGGAACTTTTCCTCACTTATTACTCCACATCAGGAGTGGAAGGATTGTAAAGTGAGTAATACATGTTAAACCCTCACCAAATTTCAGGGCTTTGACAATGAGGACAGTCCTAGGCACACATAGCAGGTACTGAAAATGACTGGTTAAATTATAAAGTCACAGCAAAAGATTTGCTGCATGTTTTTTGAAGAGTAATTGCTGCTGGATTAAGAATAAGTTTTTCTCAGATTACATTGAGATGTAAGAATCATGATCATAACAAAGAAATTTATGGGACACACAAATTTAAGTAGAATTCACAATTGCTTTGTAGGTTCAAAGATCAAAGCTGAAATCAAGATGTGACAGGGAATGTTTGACAAGGACACCTTAGATATGCAAATTAATGAGAGTTTCTTCTCTCTTTTCAGCACTTAAAAAAATGTCATCTTGTGTGATTGATCAAAGTTCTGAACTTGTGCCCTAATGAACAGCAAGAAAGAGATGGTGCTAAGAGAAGACCCTGTAGATGTAACCAACTGTCTTATTAAATAAGAAACACAGAAACAATGTAAAAGAGAAAGCCAAGAGGTCAGAGCTCAGAGCTAAAATCTCACCCTTCCTCCTGCTGTGTCCCAGCTTCCCAAAAGAGAGCTATTTCCTTGTCTGTCAGTCGTTTCCAAGTCATTCTGCCTTCTCATTGGTTGTAAACCCAAACACGTGACTGCCTCGTCATTGTCTGTATCTACAGCCCTCTAGGTCTTAAAGGCGTATGTCTCCAATGCTGGCTGTATCCCTGAACACACAGAGATCTATGGGATTAAAGGCGTGTGCCACCACCGCCATGCTCTTCTATGGCTCTAATAGCTCTGACCCCCGGGCAACTTTATTTATTAACATACAATCAAAACCACATTTCAGTACATTAAAATAGTACCACATTTCCCCTTTTCTATTTTAATAAAAAGGAAAAAAAGCAAAAGGTTATAACTAACAAAAGAAAAACTATATACAAAAGTATAATAACTATATACAATATATAAAAGTAATGATTACCTAAACAGGTATTTGACAAATCAGAGAAAATAATTCCATTGTCTATCCTATTTTGGTAAATCCAAGATGTATCTAATGCACTTTCTATCCTAATTAATTTTCAACTATAACTAACTAATTTTCAACCATAACTAACTAATCTTCAACTCCCTCAGAGACCCAAGAAGGAAATAATATTAGCTAACAAAAATAAAACAGGAAGTGTATGCAAGAAATTTCCAAAAATTTGTGAGTTGACAGAAACAGCCAGCTGCCTGGGCAGTCACCTGAGGTTTCTCCGCAGTGTTGGGGGCATCATCTTCAGCTATAGACTTAGCGTATCTGACAGACTCATTTGTGAAGTAGGATGTACACAGGTCAACAGTTCAACCTCACATTGGGTGAGAGCAGTACATGTACAGAAACACCTGAATTCCACTAGTGTCCTGTCATGATTCAGGATTTTAAATTCTGGAAATTGTTGACAGTTTTTGAGTTCAGCTGTCCATTCTTCTTGGCTGTGTATAATATGGCTTCATCTCAGCATCCCTTCTTCTCCACATCCTCTATTAAATGCCATTCTACTTTCAGAGGCATGAGCTTTCAGCTGCTTTCCATTGCACAACAGAAGCCATCGGCCCTCTGCCTGTTAAGCTGCCTTCGAGGAAAAGGGCACTGTACCTTTCCGGATTGCGAAGGCCACTTCAGGATGGGCCATATTGTCCTGACCTCAGAAGATGCCTTTTGATAAAGCCATAACCACATTTTTTTGCAAGAATCAGTAGTCCTTTGTTTCGTGTTCTGTCCTGTCCATTTTGTCCTGTTGATTCGAGGATACTTTGTTGTCCAGTGGCTAACTTTTGCCACAAGAAAGTTGACTCCATATGCAGTTTCTTCAATGCCCATATTTTCTCTGAAGTAGAATGGTACTGCAGGAGCCGACATGTCTCAAAAAAGAAAAATTTTCTAAGTTCTTAAAACATTTTAAATGCCTATATTCTGGTAGATCTCTGAAGGGTTTGAAGATGACCTGTCTAAAACATCTCTGCTCAATTTTAAAACATATCTAATATGACTACAAGTTCTATATATATGTCTAACTAACTTTCATTTCTTTATATCCTAATAGTTTGGTAATAATAACATTCAAGGATCAGAAAATTGGCATTACATTGTTAAATGAATGCGTATAATACAATTAGAAATATACATATATGCATTTTCTAACAATATCAATTTCAAATTTGTTTTAAAATATAAAACAATCCAATCCAATGTAAAGTATTTAAAACTAGAAATTGTCTTTTTCTTTTCTTCTTCCTTCCTTTCTTTTCTTTTTTTTTAAATAAGAACCTTAAATCTAATCTCCTTTGCTTAGCCTTTTTCCTAACCCTTGACAATAACTTGTAACCAACCCCCCTAAATACTGAAAATTATCCCAGACCCAAAACCCATTAAAAAGACCAAAAAACCACCCGCCCCACACCACCTCTTTGGGAATGTGGGCGTCGTATTCTTAAAATTGCTTCCTGCTGGGTATGGGCGAAGTTTTCTTTATCCTGAAAGAAAAATTTTAGGTTAATTGTCAAATTCTAGGAAGGTAACTATATCCTTCATTATCCAGTCTGTGTATAATGCCAAAGTTCAGGGTTTATCTCAAGTCCTTATTCAAGTAGTCTTTGAGACTGGATCATCTCAGCTAGTCATCTCTTCTCTGAGCACCTTGTAGTTCAAAGCTGATCTGTGGATGATGTTTGTCAGCTTAATGATATTATTATTGTCCACGTGGAATTGTTGTTGTTGTGGGGCCCCATCTTCTTTCTGGAGACTTCAGTTGATGTTAGGCCTGGCCGTGATTTCCTGCAGAAAACTGATAAGAGACTCGAACACAAAACATATATATGCAGCTAGGCCTTTTTTCTAGAATTAGTTAGTACTCTATATGACCATTCATATCTTAACAAAGTTTAAAATGTATATATATTATATATAATCTTGTAATTTATATATAAATTTATATATATAATTTCTTTAAGAAATAAAAAATTTTTTATAAAAAACAAAAAGTTTAAAGAATCAGAATAGAATCAAAGAGTTGAGATTAGTAATAGAATAGTCCCTTAATTAATTTGGCTTTTTCCTGTCCCACAGCAGATGATGGCTCTTTCTGGCATGATACAGGGAGTTTGCATTTTCCTTTTAACAACATGCTTGAGTTTAAAGAAGGAGAGAGCCATTCTCCAACTCCAAAGTCAGCTTTAAATTTTAATTGAACTGGGACTATTAGAAGACCAATAGTGTTAAATCTTTAGAGAAAAGCAGAAACAAACATTTAGGAAGACATAAAATTTTTTAGATAATATATACCCATACACTGTTTCACTCTTTTTCTTGGGATAGATGATTTGTCCCTTTTCTTCAGTTGTCTCATTTGTCCAGTGTTCTTCAGATTCCTTAACCTTCATTCTCCTAAAAGACAAAAACAAAAACCTTTCCCCAAGACTAATTTTGGGGATGTTCCTTTTTGGCAAGTTATTATCTGATTAAATGAAAAGGCATGTGTTATGATACAAGTTAGTTTAAATTGGATGTTCATGCTGGTTGATGAACTATCACCTCCTCTAATTAAGAGGTCTCTCTTGATCAAAATGAACCTTTATCAATTTTGATGGTACCCACAGCTTATCTTCTCCTGTAGAAACAAAAGCAAAACCTCGTCCCCAATGTAATACATACCCTGGTTTCCATTCTGAGGTCAGCACATCCTTAAAGTATATAGGCTGATTTAATTCTGTAATTTTTTCTATTATCCAATGTCTCTCTGAAGCTGTTTTTCCTTTCTCCTTGGCATTCAGAAAATTCAAAGTTAGAAGAGCATTATGCAGTCTATTTCTGGGGGTTTTGTTACCCTTTCTGTTTATTTAGCATATCCTTTAGAGTTCTGTTTGATCTTTCTATAACTGCTTGACCTGTAGGATTATGTGGTATGCCTGTAATATGCTTTATATTGTAATAAGCAAAAAACTGTTTCATTTTAACAGAGACATATGATGGAGCATTGTCAGTTTTGATTTGTGCAGGTATACCCATGATGGCCATAACTTCTAGCAAAGTCTGTGCTCTTCTAGAAAACCTGCATTTGATTCCTAGCACCCACGTAGTGGCTCACAACTATTTGTAACTCCAGTCTCAGGGGGTCCAGTGCCCTCTTCTGGCTTCCTCAGGCCCTGCAAGGGTGTGGTGCACAGACACACATGCACACAACTTCCCATATATAATAAAATACAATTAAAGGGCAGGCATGTGTCTTTTACTCACAATGAAGTCGAGACAGTTAAGAGCCGAAAGAGCTGGGAGTAAAAGTCAGTCTGTCCCAGCATCCCGTTGTAAGGTTACAGCTCAAATGGATGGAAAGTCTCACTCCAGCTGTTCATTTAGCTACAGTCAAGGAGCTCTCTGTGTGAGAAAAGGATCAATTTAGAAATTTTATATGTAGGAATGGAAATAAGGTGATAGGTAAATATTTGTGACTATATAACCTCAAGACAAGATTATTATCTAGATATGGCTTATAACATTACTTTAAAAAAAAAGAGAGAGAATAAAATAGCAAATACCAGAGATGATTAAACAAGGTAGGGATGTTTCTCTAGTGGAATCTTTGCCTCTTGCTTTTTGCTTTCTGCCTTCATCTGTACTGGATCAGAATATAAAACATTTCCT
Source organism: Peromyscus leucopus (assembly GCF_004664715.2). NCBI lineage: Eukaryota > Metazoa > Chordata > Mammalia > Rodentia > Cricetidae > Peromyscus > Peromyscus leucopus. Next base: position 29,878,429 of record NC_051085.1, on the reverse strand, counting down.
TTTTAGCTTTAAAGCCATTCAAAGTATTATTATTATTATTATCATTATTATTAATTTGTAATTAATACATCAGAATTGTACTTTTTGAGGCAAAGTATTTTCTAACTGTAAAGTATTTTAGGTTTCAGTACATTAAACTAAAAAAAAAAAAGATCCACCTGGTGGCATCTACATCTGCTTCTGTAATGAATAAGTTTTTAAGTACAAGCTGTTTCCTCTGTGTGTGTGTCTAATAGAGGAGTCCTTTGCTTTCAGATCAATCAACAATTACGGCAGGTAAAATGGATATGTGATTTCATTTATATTCTGTTAATGCTGATGGCTGTGATTATGGGTGGCCCATCCCTGGGTTTATTTTTAAAGTCATGGTCATATTTACCCTGGCTATTATTTGGCTTGCTCACAGCGAGCTTCCGGGTGGCGGCTTAGCATTCAAGCACCTTCCTGCTGTATTGATAGCTCACAGGTAGCTTGTTTCAGAAAGATTTATTATCAGCTTATCAGTTTCATATTTTAATATTCGTGCCATTCTGCGTGTGGTGCTGGCTATCCATCGTCATAAACCAGCAGTGGGCTCTCTGCAGTGGCAGATGGACAAGAGGCAGATGAGAGCAGCCTGCCCCCAAAGGCAGGATTCCTGCTCTTGGCTCCAGAATGGGTTCTGTTCCTTTTGTCCAGAGAAGATAGATCTGTGGACACTCAACATCTGGAGCGGACCCTAGAGACCCACCCTCTTGAGGTGCGGAGCCGTCTTTTATTTGGAGGGAAAGCCAAAGGTAATGAGATCCATCAATTGCTTGGTGTTTACTCAGAAACTAAAATTTAGAATTATCTAGTGCAATGATAAACAACATTTCTATAATTTAGTTGCATAGCAGCTGCTTTAGTAAAAGAAATATGCTTTAAAATTATTTTTGACATTATGCTTCACACACGACTTTTCATCTACAGAAAGCTAGGAAACCTGAGGACTGAAACCCATGGTTGTGCAGCTCCTGGAAATCAATACGCTCTATGTTACAGGCGTTGCTAGCTTGACTTGATTAGGATAATGTCACAGATTATTTTAGAAGTTTTGAAATTAAGGTGTATCTTATTGTCACCCTATACCAAAGTATGATACTAAATTATTAAAATATGAATTGAGGTATTTATAATATTAATATTATTTTATGAGAAAATGTTGGCATATTCCAAATTACTTCCAGTGTGCATGCATGCATGCATATGTAAGTGTGTGTGTGTGTGTGTGTGTGTGTGTGTGTGTGTGTGTGTCTGTGTGCATACATGCTCTTTATTAGGTCAACTAACTCGAGCATCTGTTCCCCACTAAAGTATCAGGTAAACTCCATTCATGTACCTCATGCCTGCTAGAGTAGCAGAAACCTGTTCATCACAACCTATGGGGGATCATTTTAATTTTTTTTTTGTTGGTCTGTGTTTATGTGTCAAAACAAACAAACAAAAAAAAAAAAAAACAAACTAGTGAGTTTTGCCACCCATCCTGCTCTGCATTAGGGGAATGGTTGGCTTCTGGTCTCGTTCCTTCTCAAGCATGATGATTTCAGCATTAGGAAAGGCTCCGTCCCCAGACCCATGCCTCTTTCCTCCTTTAAAAATAAGAATTTTTCAAAAATACTTACAGCATTTGAATAAAGGATACAGGATGAGACACGGAGCTGTAAAATAGTTTAAAATAGAATTATTATTAAATTTATATCTAATTTCATTTCCAAATTTGCATGGTAGAAAACAAGACCTGAGTTTAAATCAGGAACTTAGAACAAGTGTGATTTAAATATAAAGGTAAAGGGATAAACATTTCATAAAAAGAAGTATAGATGCAAGAGAAACAAATGACTTAAGTTTGTTAATAATTATTCACCAAGTCATAGATAATACATTTAATATTATTAGACACGTTTCACTGGGTATGATAGTAAGGCAGTCATAGAAGGAATCATGGAATAGACAAAGAAGAAAGAGTAACTGATTGCCTAGGGAAATCGATTGCTAAATTTGGTGTGATTGATTCTGGTTTTGTTATGTATTTATTTGTTCAGTTTCAATTTCACCATCCCTGAGAAAACAGTAATGGAATATTCAGTAATTATTTTCATGCTTATTTAATTGCATATCAGATACATTTTATATGTTACATATGTTAAATATGAATAATTTATATTTATTATGTTATTAAATATTAAACATTAAATATAAATATAAAATACTATAAATGAACTTGGCCTATGGGGTTTTAAAATACCCTAATACCTAACACTGAGAAAAATCATGTTGCAATGCTTTTTGTTTAACTTCAAAGATAATATTTCATCTTCCTATGCTTTTAGATAAAAGAACCAACCCATTATGTTTAACACTTTATTGAATATACATCATATATCTAATGATATGTACCTGTTATTTTCACTGTTATGAAAACTATTACACTGAACATTTCCTGAGTCTCCAATCTGAACATTTTAAACTTTAACAGAATGCTAATTAAAACTGGGTGTTTGGGTGCGTTCCTGCAGCCCAAGTTCTTAGGAGGTCAAAGCAGGGGAACGGCAAACTCAAAACCAGACTGGACATAGTGAAACCTGTCACAAACAGCATCTCACACGCCAGCGTGGTAAAATTTAATTGTGGGTTCTTGAATCCAGTGATGCGTGAATGGCCCCCTCTTTGTGGCACCCCACTTTTATTTCCTCCACTCCCACTTACCCCTCTTCCTCTCTGGGAGGTATCAAGGTAGTTCAAAAAGTGAGTGCCAGGTAAATATTAAGATTTCCTTGAATTAGGGCTGGAGAGATGGCTCAGAGGTTAAGAGCACTGACTGCTCTTCCAGAGGTCCTGAGTTCAATTCCCAGCAACCACATGGTGGCTCACAACCATCTGTAATGAGATCTGGCACCCTTCTCTGTATACACAATAAATAAATAAATCTTAAAAAAAAAAAAAGATTTCCTTGAATTAACTGACTTACTCATGCTTTCATTCATTGAGAAAGAGTATCATGTAGCCCAGGTTGGCTTCAAACTCCCTACATAGGCTAACCTCCAACCTTTGGCCTTTACTTCTGAACCCTTCAATCACAGGCATCCCTAGACTAACAGAAGTAGCTAAATTTTAAATCTTCGATGCTCAGAATTGAAATCAGAAGTTCTCAAATGCCAGGCAAGTGCTCTAACACTGAAATCCACCAATAGCCTCAATGTTAATAATTTCATTTGAAAATTCTTATGCTCTGCAGACATAATTCTTTTTAAATTAAAAAAAAAGTGTAGTCTGTGTGTGCACGTGGCGTGGTGCTAGTGTGGAGGTCAGAGGTCAGAGGTCAGTTCTGTGGAGTCTGTTCTCTCCTTCCACCTTCGAGTGAGTCTCGAGGTTGAACTCAGGTCAGCGTGGTAAGAGCTTTACTCACCGGGCCTTCTCTTCAGTCATGTGATTCTTTTTATTATTATTGTTGTTGTTGAGACAGGGTCTTACTATGTAGCCTTGGCTGGCCTGGAGTTTGAGATACAGACCAGGCTGGCCTTGAACTCACAGAGATTCACCTGCCTCTGCCTCCCGATTAAAGGCATGCACCACTACCACACAGCAATTCTTATTTAAAATCAAGCTTAATTGAGAAAATATTACTCTCTACTGTTGATTTTATTCTTCATGACTTCAGAGGTAAAGGCTTCTGTAAAATATGTTTTCTATAGAAATGTTTTGTTTTTTTATATTTTTCCTAGATTCTTTTAAGAGGTGATTGCCGCCCCCCCCATCCATATAGACACCATTATGGCTGAATATGGGTCTGCCGAATTGTCATTTCATTTCCTGAGAGTTTAAAATGATTCCCTGCCGTTGGCTTCCCAAACGATAGAAGAGTAGATGGGTTAGCCACAGCTCGATATTCTTATTCTCATTTCCCCCATCCTCCACTTTTCCTCCCCGACTGCCTTCTCCTGCCCCTCCCTCCCAGGGCCTTACAGATGCTAGGCATGGATGGGTCTGTCACTCAAGGGAGGCCTAAGCTCTAGTGCCAGGAAAGGAGAAGGATGCAGGAGGCTGGGTGGTTGAAAAGAGTGCACTGTAGGAGGGAGACAAAGACATTTCATTTCCAGGCTCACAGGCTGCCAGGTAGGCTGGGGAAGGTGCAGACAAAGGCTAAGACCTCTGACTTCAAGACTTGTGGGATATGCAGCAGAGAAGACTGATCAGACATGGGTTTAAGTCAAGAGAAAGTCTTTGTTAGTGGGCTAGCGGCTACACTGGATGTTCGGGATCCCAGTGTAGTCCGGAGCCTTTCTTTGAGCCTTTTTTTTTTTAAGGCTCAACCTTTAAACCCATGTTCAGGTTTGACACACTTCAGTTAACAAGAACAGTTAGCCAGAAGCAGAACAATAGAAGCCAAGAAGCAAGGCTGGTACGTTTAGAGACTTTCCCAGACTTTGATGCATAAGGTCTTTGTTTTCATTTTGGCAGGTGGTACTGCCTACATGCTCAGTTTTGCAGTCTGAATGGTACTTTCATCATGGAGTCTGGAGGCCTATTAAGGTCTGGGGACCTGTTACAAGGTCATGTGCAGATAAAGCCTACACATTTCTGGCATTCTATAAGAGATAGTTCCATAGCAGATATACTACTGTTTTCTTTTGGGTTCCCTAGATATCTGGTGTCGGTCATTTTGTGCTGACTCATAGCCACCCCACATCACATCCAGGGGCTTGTTCATCATGGCTGGCTCAGTCTGCTTTCTTATAGATCCCCAGGACCACCAGCCCAGGGACGGCCCCACCCACGATGGGCTGAGCCCTTCCCCATCAATCACTGATTAAGAAAATGCTTTACTGGCTTGCCTACAGCTGGATCTTATGGAGGCATTTTCTTGGCCGAGGTTCCCTCCTCTCAGATGAGGGAATTTAGCTTGTATCACGTGGACATAAAACTGTCCAGCACATGTCTTTAAGGAAAAAAGCAAGAGAGACATGGAGAAAGAGAGTCCATGAGAGCCAAGCTGTTGTGTTCCTCCTGCAATGTGGTGGGTCCACATCACAGCTGGCACACTCTCCTGCAAGGTGGGATCTGACAACATCTCCAAGTTCCACAGTTAAGGAGCAGGTAGGTATCTGTGAACAGTTTTGTAATTGTTAATAAGTGTATAATTTGGGAATATTTGATATTCATTAGGTCTGTAGGACTTTCTTGTCTGTCCTTTTTTTCTTCCTTTGAATAGCACAGATTTGTTGTCCTCAACAAGCTCATCAGACTGTCAGTAGTTCTCAGTTCTAATGGTCGCACCATAGCTGCATTTGATCTTTGCGCCCCCCCCCACTCCACCTCACCCATGACTCTGACTCAATGACTGTCTCTTTCTGGGGAAGCTTGGGGCCCCTTTCCTTTCACTTTACGATAGATTCTTCATATTATTTAATTTCCTATTTTTCATGGATGTGCGAGACATGTTTGAGACATGCTTGTGGAGGCCCGAGATTAATGTTCGAAATCATCCTCAATAGCTCTCCCATCTTGTTCAATGAAGCAGAATCTCTCAGTCAAACACAGAGCTCAATGATATGTCTAGTCTTGGAAGGCCGCTTATTTTGGGGGTCCCCTGTCTATACCTTTCTCACCAGTATTTATGTGCATTCCAGGGATCTGAACTTCAGGCTGTGCTTTAAAGATCGAGCTATCTCCTAGGTGCAGTTTATAATAAATTTTTCCACCTGATAACAAAACCAGCAACATTCTCCTCTGCTCCATATCATTTATTAAACATACATAAACCTTCTATACAGTTTCTTCATAATCCTCACCTTTTACCAAGGATAGTGAACAGGGAACCAATTCATTAGATGCTAGCGCTCATGTCAGGAGTCTAGAATAAACAAAAGCAAGTTCAATTTGAAAAATACACAGCTTTGAAGAAAGCTTTCCTTTTAGCCTTTGATGTCTCAAGGACAAGCAGGGTTGTTTTTCCCAAAATGGTGACACCTGGATTTTTTTTTCCCCTGTGTTTCTCTGTGTAGCTTTGGTGCCTTTCCTGGAACTCACTCTGTAGACCCGGCTGGCCTCGAACTCACAGAGATCCTCCCACCTCTGCTTCCCGAGTGCTGGGATTAAAGGCGTGTGCTGCGGCCGCCGCTGCGGCCACCACTACCTGGCTTACACCTGGACTTTGAAATTTTATTTATACTCTGATTAGTGAAAAAAAAAAAAACCCACAAATCTATCACTGCTTCCTTAGTTTTCACCCAGAAAGCTGTAACTTCCCTAAATTCCACAGAACTGCTGCCTTGACCAGTGATGAAAAAAGTCACCTAGTTTGTGTAAATCACAGAAGTCTGTTTGTAACCCTCTCTCCGAGGACAGGACAGAAGTGATAGCCCAGCCACATGAAAACAGGACTCAGACTTGGAAGAATGAGAGGCTCCATGACTCTATCAGAGGGCTGCCGATCAGCAGGATGCAGCACGCACATGCACGCAGATGAGACCAATTCCTGGGGTACATGTCACTGAAATTTATGGTCTTAATACAAGACAGGGGTAGGCATCGGATATCATGGTACAACTTCCCTCAACCTCTAATCCCTGAGTGGATTCCATGTGTGCTTGGGTCATAGGTTTGGCACTGAGTCCATATTTTGTGTTATTACTATTTTATATTACATTAATATTCTGGGGAAATGCACATTAAAATACATGTTCTTCCATAATAATGTTGTTTTCTTGGTTGGAAATCACTTTTGTAAGAACACCAGAAAAAATAGAATGGAAACCTTTTGGGAACTTGTCATTAGTGTAGTCTGGCAGATAATGGCTGGGACTAAAATTGCTATCAGTAAGTGGTCTGGGTCTAGACGTATTTCCCATGGAGAGCCAAGATAAATTTTTTGTCTGGTAGGTATGTTTAGCCTGAGAAAAAAGAATTACCTCAAGATTTTGGAATTCAGGAATGTTATTACTATTATTAATTGTGTGTGTATGTGTGTGTGTGTGTGTGTGTGTGTGTGTGTGTGTGTGTGTGTGATGGCAAGTATGTACAATTAAGAAGATATGTTTGGGAGTCTTTCTCTCCTTTTACCACATGGAATCAAACTCCAATCACCAGGCTGGCATGGCAAGCACTTTCACCCATTTATCCTGGATCAAGTACTCTCAAAGTGGACCTCATGTTTCCAGGACATACAGGGCAGAGAATGAGTAAGATTCGGGCACATGATGTAAAAGAGATGGATAGCTTGATCTAGACATTTTAAAAGATGATATCTTCCAGCAGGCAGGAAATCCTAAGCCAGAGTTGGGGACGGAAAACTGGGGTAGATGCGTGCATTGAGACTTGTTGGCTTGTAGATTATTTTAAAATCACCAGATCATGAGAAACTGGGAAGAAGGTGGTGAAGGGAACAGGGGTATGTGAGAGGAGACAGACAAGCAACTGTGACAGAAAGGAGCAGCTTGTCAGGTTGCAAAACTTGTAAGGGATGGTGACCTGGGAACCACAGAAAGGGTCTAGTTGAAGGAGTGACTAAGATACCAGGCAAAATGTGGTTCAAAGACCTACCGCTGAGTTCGGTAATCTAGTAGTAAGTTGGCTAAGAATGACTTTGATAGAGTCTTGATGGAATGTCTCATCAGGGCATACTCAAAAGCTACTTTAAATCTATCCTCAGCCAACTTAAATCTGACCCACAGAGTATAAGCCTTCCAACTCTGTCTTTCTTCAGACAAAGACTGTTTCCAAATCATCATTTGATTTTCTCTGGCATTTAAACATGGAGGTTTTATGTGCTGATTTTATTTCATTCCAAGTTTTATATTTTTAGCACAATGTCCAGCTCCAACTAGGTATTAAACATACTTTGGATTGAAGTATTAAACTAACCTTGGAAATAAAACTTCAAAAGCAGATATTCTTCACCAAGAACATGGAAATATGGTATAAAAGGAATGAGTTAGTTGCTGATCACTGTAGATGTAACCAATCATCTTATTAAATAAGAGACACAAAGCCAATACAGAGGTGAAAGCCAAGAGGTCAGAGCAATAGCTAAGGGCTAAAAACCTTACCCTTCACTGTAGCTGTTGCCCTACCTCTCCAAAAGAGAGCTACTCCCTGTGTGTCTGTCATTTTATAGTGTTTCTGTTCTGCCTTCTCATTGGTTGTAAACCCAACCACATGACCTAGTCACTGCCTGTCTGTACAGACCTCCAGGTCTTCTGTGGTTGGAAGTGAGATGAAAGGCGTGTGTCACCATGCTGGCTGTATCCTTGAACACACAGAGATCCACTTAGCTCTGCCTCCCAAGAGATGGGATTAAAGGCATGCACCACCACCGCCCAGCTTCTGCTAAGACTTGCTATTAGCTCTGACCCCCAGGCAACTTTATTTATTAACATACAAATCACATTTTAGTACAAATAAAATATCAGCATAGATCGCTTAATTGTTTCACTTCTTCTTTTTACTACTCCCAGGTATAATATGTCCATAAAAAAATGAAAAGAGATGGAACTCTAACCCAACTATGGATTCTGGAGAAAGATTGCTCAGCAGCCTAAGGGAAAAACCAGCCTATGTGTAGTTATTTACAGTGATGCATCTTTGCCGCGATATTAATATTTCCCAAATGAACAGCAACTGGTCAAGGGGTGTCCGTGCTTCCCTGTATACCTTGATGTCACTCATAATTCTGGCCACTCTGGTTGGCAATATGATAGTAATAATTTCTATATCCCATTTCAAGCAACTTCATACACCCACGAATTGGCTCCTTCATTCCATGGCCACTGTGGACTTCCTGCTGGGCTGCCTGGTGATGCCTTACAGCATGGTGAGAACAGTTGAGCACTGTTGGTATTTTGGAGAAGTTTTCTGTAAAGTTCACACCAGCACCGATATTATGCTGAGCTCAGCATCCATTTTCCACCTATCCTTCATTTCCATCGACCGCTACTATGCTGTGTGTGACCCGTTGAGATACAAAGCCAAGATCAATACCTTGACTGTTTTTGTGATGATCCTCATTGGTTGGAGTGTTCCTGCTGTTTTTGCCTTTGGAATGATCTTCCTGGAGCTGAACTTCAAGGGAGTTGAAGAACTGTATCATAAACAGGTTGACTGCCTGGGCGGCTGTTCTGCATTCTTTAGCAAAGTACCTGGGGTACTGGCCTTCATGACTTCTTTCTATATACCTGGATCTGTCATGTTATTTGTTTACTATAGAATATATTTTATAGCTAAAGGACAAGCAAGGTCAATTAATGGCACAAATCTTCAAATTGGATTGGAAGAGAAACACAGAATGCCACAAAACAAAGAAACAAAAGCCGCCAAGACCTTAGGGATTATGATGGGTGTTTTCCTCATCTGCTGGTGCCCTTTCTTTTTCTGCATGGTCCTGGACCCTTTCCTGGGCTATCCCATCCCACCCACTTTGAATGATGCACTGACTTGGCTTGGGTACCTGAATTCTGCCTTCAACCCAATGGTTTATGCCTTTTTCTATCCCTGGTTCAGAAGAGCATTGAAGATGATTATCTTTGGCAAAATTTTCCAGAAAGATTCATCTAGGTCTAAGTTATTTTTGTAGTGCAGTCTGTGAAACCATTATATTTTACTGTTTTGTGAAATAGTTGGTGGTTATATTTATGAAAATAGTGAATCAACCATAGGCATTAACTTCATGGACTATTTTTTTTTCCAGACAGGGATACTCTGTGTAGTTTTGGATCCTGTCCTGGATCTCTCTTTATAGATCAGGCTGGTCTTGAACTCACAGAGATCTGCCTGTCTCTGCCTCCTGAGTGCTGGGATTAAAGGTATGTGCCACTGCTACTCAGCAACTTCGTGGACTTTTAAAATCAGTTATTTAAGTTAAAATGTATATGATGAATTAAACTTGGATGTTTGTACATGATCTGATATTTGGCATGGAATAGATGTGGTCTTTGACATTTTTGTTATGCAGGCTTAACTGTGGTAAATGCAGTATTAAAGACTTACATGTAAAAGAATTGTCCCTTCCCTTAGAAGACCTTCTGTGAATTGACAGTAGGAATTTATTCATTCAGTAATTGAATCACAAGACTGAATTTAGGGCACAAATTAGAAGGAATTTGCCATATACACATACCCACAGATATACACACCTAAATACATACATATATATGAAACCAGGGAAAGTAATAGTGGTTTCCAATGAGATAATCTAATAGGAAGTCAGAAAATATTATAAATTGTATACATTGATTTGAAATTAAGGCATGTCTCAAATAGATTTTATGAAATTAGTTTCAAGTTAAGCATTACTAGAAATATGGATTTATTTAATAACAGTGACATTTTCATGACCAAATTAAAGAAAGGTAGCCAATTAAAAAATAACTAACATGTGCATTCCACTGTCTGTTCATAAGGATGTATTAAATCCTTCTATCTCTAGACATAGTGGCATACATTTGTAATCTCAGTCCTGGAGAGGCAGAGGCAGAAGGATTGCCATGTATTGAAGGCCAGCCTGGCAAACACAGCAAATTCCAGGGTTACAGAGTAAGACCCTGTCTCAAAACCAACAAATCAGTTGCAGACTACAAAATCCTTCCATCTGTTGTTATACTGCACTCTAGGATTATGTTGTCTTATTGATTTGGCTGTAGTACACGTTTAACAACAGTAAAGCTGGCCTTTGAAGATAGTACACTATAATACAAGTTACCTCTCTTCAGTCTGAAACACCACTTGGAATTCCTTTCCCTATGAGACCTGTTTGTTAAGTTTCAAAAAGGAACCATATTTTTGAAGAATTTTCTACACTTTACAGTGAGTTTCCGTTGTTTTATATATTCCAAGATGTTTCTCAAAGATTATTTCTAGATATTGAATAAATCTTTTAAAAACAGTTACAGTGATTTACATGAGGTGAAGGGCTTTAGAAATGAAGACCCAAGGATCCAGAAATAACTGTCTGGATTTATGTGCAGTCATATAGACGTGTGACTAAAAGACAATAAGATATAATCTAATAGTAATAAACTGGATGAAATTGAAAAAACACATTTTATTGTAACCATTATTGTTAGTATACAATAAAGTTTTTATATATATATTTTTTCATTTGATTTGTTTGTGTTTTCATAATAGACAAGCATGTTATCATTAATATTGTTTTAACTTTTTTTTTATTTAAAGATTCATTTATTTATTATGTATATAGTGTTCTGTCTGCACATATCCCTGCAAGCCAGAAGAGGGCACCAGATCTCATTATAGATGGTTGTGAGCCACCATGTGGTTGCTGGGAATTGAACTCAGGACCTTTGGAGGAACAAGCAGTGCTCTTAACCTCTGATCCATCTCTCCAGCCCCCATGTTTTAACTTTTAAATAATTACTAATTTTTGTTGTTGTTGTTGAGATGGTCTCATTGTATAGTTTGACTAGCCTAGAACTTGCTATGTAGACCAGGCTGGCCTCAAACTCACAGAAATCTGCCTACCTCTGCCTGGTAAGTGCTGGGATTTAAAGTATATGCCACTACATTCAGCCATTAAGGTTTTTATATACACTACATACAGCTATTAACATTTTTAATTACATATTCCTTACTGTGCTCTTAGTCAGAATTTCTAGAACAAAATTGAATAGAACAACAAGGAAACATCACTACTCAGGTTTTTATTAAATCTTTATCAATCTTTGTTTTTCTTCAAACAAGTTCATGACTCACATAATTCTACATTGTTACTTAGTACCAACCCCATTAACAGGTCTCTTTCTTTGTAGGCTCTGGTTTAATACTCGTAAGAGATAGCCAACAGGAGGAAAAGGCTGCTTTGGCTTTTTCACATTTCCAATTTTACTGAGCGTGTATCTTTCCATGCAGAAGGCATTTTTGTGTTTTGGTTGTCCACTCCCCAGCTGGAAACCAGTGAGCTTATAGGAGATTTTTTTTCATTTCAACTGGACAAACTTTTTTCTAACTGTCATGGGCCTCTGGGGCTCCTGGCCTCTGGTCTCTCTTTTTAACTAAACAGATGAGTGCATGACCTCAGTTAAAATTTTCAGAAGAGTTTTCTCCAGAATTTGAATCTCTATGAATGTGAGCAGGCAGTGATATTTCATATCATCATTAGGAGGAAAGAGCCAAAGTGATATAGAGTTTCAGTTCGCGCACGTGGTAAGGTCATAGTCAGACTTCTCCCGATCTGTCCATTTCCAAAATGTGTTGTGCAGCCTTTCTTGGACCCGTGAGTCCCAAGTAGGCTTTCATGAAAAGTTTTTAGTTATATTGATGAGAAAGCTCTTATTGTAGAGGAATACAATTGTTCCAAGAAAACAATTACAACAGCATGAATATTTCTTTCTAAGTCAATTTATGATAAAAAAATTCATTTTCCATGTTCCACTAAAACCATCATATAAATTTTCATTCCAGGTCAGGCAGTAATGTGTTAGCAAGAACATTTGTTGAAAATGGATCATTAATAATGGTTCTGTTTTAAGAGGTGAATGAGCTAGGAGGTTCCATCATGATTTTAAACCATATCTGGAAATCAACACTGTAGTCTTTGCAAAGTCATACGTATTTGCCAGAAAGTGGAACAAACTGGGCAAACTAATCCACTGAGGGCTTTAACAAGTCACACTTTCTGTTTAACTGTGTGAATGTCACCAGCCAAGAGCTTCGATATTAAATGTAAAAGATGAGTGAAGAATGATTTTTTTTTTCTAAAACAGTGGTTTTTATTATTTATCTTAGTTATTTTAAGAAACAAATCTCTCTCTCTCTCTCTCTCTCTCTCTCTCTCTCTCTCTCTCTCTCTCTCTCTCTGTGTGTGTGTGTGTGTGTGTGCATGTGCACATAAGTACAGGTGCCAGAAGAGGGATTTCCATTCCTGCAGCTAGAATTACAGGCAGATTTGAGTTGCCCAACATGATTGCTAGCAACTGAATCTGGGTCCTCTGCAAGAGTCCACATTTTCTGAAACACTGAACTCTCTCCATCACAAATACTTGGGTCTATAGAAGTATTTTGAAAATATTTGTGCATGTATGTGTGTGTGTCATGGTGTGTTGTGTCTGTGTTCATGCATGAGGTGCTCAGATGCACAGGTGGAGGACAGAGGAAGACATCAGGTGTCCTGCTCTGTAACTCTCCACCCTGTTCCCTTGAGACAGGGCTTCTCTCTTTAAAAATTTTTTTTTTTATTTTATTCATTTTACATACCAATCACAGATCCCTCCTTCATTCCTTCTCCCGTCCCCCCACCTCTCCTCCTCCAAATCACCCCTCATCCACTCCTCCAACAGGGCAAGTTCTCCCAATTGGGGGACAGCTTAGCCTGGTACATTAAGTTGAGGTAGGACCAAGCCCCTCCCTGCTGCATCAAGGGTGAGCAAGGTATCTGACCATAGGTAATGAGGTTCAGAAAGCCAGTTCATGCACCAGGGATTGTAACACGAATTTTAAAATGGTATTGGGGTAAATGTTGAAAGATCAGAGAAAGGAACAAGCCACTGCCACGTCTTACCTCGAGGACTCCTCAGCCTGAAAGAGCCTCAGTTCCTGTCTCCTCATGCCTTATATACCTTTCTCTGCCCAGCCACCACTTTCTTCCTAGTGCTGGGATTAATGGTGTGTGTGCTTCCCAAATACTGGGGTTAAAGGTGTGTGCCACCACTGCCTGGCTCTGTTTCTCTCCTAGACTGAGTCAACCTCATGTAGTCTAGGGTGGCTTTGAATTTACAGAGATCCAGACCAATCTCTACCTCCTGAATGCTAGAAGTAAAGGTGTGTGCCACCACTGCCTCGCCTCTGTGTTTAATCTAGTGGCTTGTTCTGTTCTCTGATCTTCAGGCAAATTTTATTAGGGTACACAATATATCACCACAAGGGATAGATCCTGATCCCACTGCCAGGGGCCCCTCAGACCCAGCTACACAACTGTCTCCCGTATGCAGAGGGTCTAGTCTGGTCCCATGCAGGTTCCACAGCTGTTGGTCTAAAGTTCCTGAGTTCCTTTGAGCTTGGTTCACTTGTCTCTGTAGATTTCACCATCATGATCTTGACCCCCAACTCCTTGCTCATATAATCCCTCCTCCCTCTCTTCGACTGGACTCCCAGAGCTCAGCCTGGTGCTTGGTTGTGGATCTCTGCATCTGCTTCCATCAGTTACTGGATGAAGTCTCCATGATGACAGTTAGGGTAGTCACCAATCTGATTACAGGGTAGGCCAGCTAGGGGAGAGATGGAGGGAGAGAGCAATGAAAGAGATATCTTCATAGGGGGAGACCTTATGGGGTAAGGAGAAACCTGATGTTAAGGAAATTCCCAGGAATCCATAAGGATGACTCCAGCTTAGACTACTAGCAATAGTGGAGAGGGTACCTGAGACAGCATTTCTCACTGAACCTGGAGATAGACTGGTGACCAGGAAGTCCTAACAATTCTATTTCTGCCCTTTACCATCTGGGGTTCAGGCACCCAAATGGTCACATCTGGTTATGCCCTGAGTGTTGGTAATTTGAACTCAGGTCCTCATGGTTGTTCAGCAAATGCTTTTACCAAGAGCCATCCTCCCAGTCCCCATTTTATTTGTTTGTTTGCTTGTTTTGAGACAGGGTTTCACTGTGTAATCCTTGCTGCCCTGGAACTTGCTTTGTAGACCAGGCTGTTCTTGAACTCACAGGGATCTGCTTGCTTCTGCCTCCTGAGTGCTGGGTTTAAAGATGTGCATTACCACACCTACCCTTAGTATATTTTAATATAAACTTTATGCACGAGTCAAGAGAAAGGCATTCAGAAATAAAGATACACCCCCAGAGCATGGATATGCACTTCTCTGAGTCACTCATGATTTTGAATATTTAGTAAGACCACGACATATAACAAAACAATTCTTAAATAGTTGGAATGGATACCCAAATAACTTAGACAATCTAGATATGCATGCAATTATCAGAATGTTTGATCATAGCTCACTGGATATGTGCACAGTCATAAAAACAGACAAAGACTGCAAAATTCACTTTTGACAGATCCTTGCTATTTTTCTTTCATCTCTTCTTTTGCTAAAATTCCTTCCAAGAGGCTTCATAAATTACCAGTGAATTTATGATTTCCATTCTGTATCATTCTATTGAGTCTGGCTCCATAGTGAGTCATATCAGCTCCTATGTCTAACTTGTATGTGTCTTTGATTTTTTTCCCTAAATTATACAGTTCTTGTGACACAGTAATTTAAAGTTAGTTCACTCACAATGATGCATTAATGTCAGGAAGTCCTCTCAATGAATGTGTAAGTCAGTGGTTTCACAATGTGGTATGACCAAGTCATGCTTTTTAACAGAGAGGAGGCCAAGTGTGCTAGGCTAAAAACCCCACCCTCTTTCCTTTTTCAGAAAGCGGGGAAGGGGGGGGACTGCAGAACCATTAAAAGGAACATGTAGCTTTATTCCTAGCAAGGTGTGTCCACGTCAGCTTCCTTTTTTTAATAATGTGAAATTTTTTTTAACTTTAAAAGTTAAGTTATTAAAACATATGTTCTGGGGCTATGGATGTAGCTCAGTGGTAGAGCATCCACTTAACATATATGGCTCCCTGGATTTAATACACAGTGCCATAAAAAGGCCCCGGGCATTCTGAAGCTTCAGATTTGGTTTGTGGCCTGCTGTCTAGGTCTGTGTTTGAAGCTGTACCTGTGGTGACATTATTTGGAATAATTGGGTTGATGCTCAGAAATCTGCAGTTTTAACCAGTGATGCAAGTCCTTGGGCATGTGCACACATCTCTTCTAGGAACCATACATGTCAGGCATGCTTATTTGAGCAGAAGGAATTTTACTTCCATCCTCTGCAGGTAAAAACAGGAAGGTTGTAACTGGAAGGTCAGCCTTAATTATGAAGCCAGTTTGGAGCCATTGGATGGACTACCTAGTGAGATTTGGGGTGGGGATGAGGAAGACAGAGGGAGAAAGAGAAAGAATTCTAAAGTACTCAGTGTATGTACCAGCATGAAATGTCAATGGGATAGTAAAGTGTAGCTGGAGTTATCTCCAGTCCCGCCTGGGGCCAGCAGCCACTCAGACTCAAATAAACACACAGACACTTATATTATTTAAACTGTTTAATGGCTCAGGATTCTTGCTATCTAGTTCTTATATCTTAAATTAACCCATTTCTATTAATCTATAAGTTGCCACGTAGCTCGTGGCTTACCCATATCTTAATATCCGCTTCTCATCGCGGCGGCTGGCACCAGCCTTCCCCTTCCCAGCCTTCTCCTCTCTCTTTGTTCTGCCTATACTTCCTGCCTGGCTACTGGCCAAGCAGCACTTTATTAACCAATCAGAGCAACACATTCAGAGCATACAGAACATTCCATAGCTGTAAAGCCTGCAACATACTTGGAAATGAACTTGAGAGGCTTGGTTGTGACCTTCTGTGGGAAGGCCCTTGCTGCAAAGCTTCTCATGAACATTTGCTCAAGCCAGGGAAAGGGGAACAATGGTTTAATAGAATGAAATATCTCTAAACCAGCATGAGAAAAAAATTATTTTCTGAAGCTATTTATTGAAATATCAAAAATTTCTAAACCCTATGGTCCCTTGGCAGTCTAGCTTGGGATTCCCAGTTCTACCTGGGGCTGAGGATTGATTGTGAAAACCATTTTGTAGTTCAATATAGAATAACACAATTAAAATAATGTAGTGACGTTTCCATATTGTGAAAATTATCCAGTGGAATACACTTTTGTCTAAGATTGCATTCCCACTAAATTTCAGGATTATAATGTTCTTGTCTTTTATGAAAACATGATAATAATAAGCAAAGAGATTTTCAATTTTATTTTTATTATTTTTAATTGTGTGTATGTGTGTTTACCTGAGTACAGTTGCCGGCAGAAGCCAGAGGGTCAAATCTCCCTGATGCTGGAGCTATAGATGGCGGTAAGCTACTTGATATGGGTGCTGGGTTCAAATTCAGATCCTCTGGAAGAGCAATATGTGTTCTTAACCAAGGACACATCTCTCCAGCCCCAGAAGAAAGGTTTTTTGAAATGTTCTTATTTGACAGATCTGTTTGTCTTTCAATTAAAAACTTTATGAACTCCCTCAGTCTATTAGTTTAGCCGTTAATTACCTAATAGAATGAAAAGTGAATATAAAACATACCTGGAAGCAATGTAGTTTGCAGATAAAGTCACAAAGAATGGTAACAAAACAAACAAACAAAACTCTTAGGGACTTCCCTGGGAAGAATATGACCAAGACAACAGCTAAACACAATCAACAGTATTCCCAAAACTTGCCTGTATCATACCAATGCTCTTTTTTGAAAGGAAAGTTTACTTCATTTAGTGTGTGCAATTTAATTATACATTTTAAAATAGATATTATTTATGAGCAAACAAAATGAAAATTTGGTTGAGGGTTTTCTTATGGCAGCCAATTAGGACTGAGGCATGCATGATGTCAGCTGAGTGGTTTTTCGGGACTTCTAAAATTGCCCACATGGGTGACCCTAACTTTGCTCACAATGCCAGCTCTGCAGCACCTTTGCATCAGAAAAGGCAGGCGAGGGCAGTCACTGCTTCGCAGTGTTTGCATCAGCTAAAGTTTTCTTTCTCACTTTTACACCTGGACTTCACTTAAGAGCTTGAGAATTCCCCTAAGCCTTTAAGTTCCTCAAATGAAGTTCTGTGATAAATGTTTTCCCATCTCCATTAAGGACAACTGCTCTCCCAGGGACTTAGAAGATGAAAATGTTTTCCGTCAAGATGCCACCAAACAGAACTGTTAATGATACCCTCTGGTCTCTATTTACTCGAAAGTTTATCAAATGAGAAGGAAGTGCCACTTAGACTTGTCTCTTTGGACTAAACTGCAGCTTTAGAGTGTGAACCTGTAAATAGAGTGCAGTGGGCATTGGTAAATAGACAACCAACACATTTAATTACTCTTATTAGCAATTCTCTAGACGAGTTTAAACAAGCAGGAGGTTTTGCAGCTAATGACATCATATGCTTGAAAGGTGAGGATAGCTTCATTTTTAAAATTGCATAAGTTTTTTTAATTGTCTGTTTATTCTCCTGAGTACAGAAAATCGTGGAAAGTTTGGTGAATGAGGAAAAACATGTAGATTGTAAATCGGGTTTTCCTCCATGGTTCATATGACTAGGAACAGTAAAATAAAAACAACAATGCAAAACTGAAACAAAACACCACAGTAGTACCTCTCTTATCACTTTGTGCATTTGTGTGTGTGTGTGTGTGTGTGTGTGTGTGTATACGCACGCACATGTGTATGCAGGTACTCACATGTGTGCAGGTACTCGGGCGCGCGTGTGTGTGTGTGTGTGTGTGTGTGTGTGTGTGTGTGTGTACATACATGTGTACAAGCCAGGGATTGACATTAAGTACATTTCTCTATTCTTCTCCACCTTATTTTTGAGACAGGGTTTCTCACTGAACCCAGAACTGACTTTTTTTTTTGACTAGAGTGGTCGGCTCAAGTCAACACTAGGGTTATAGATTTGCTATAGCACTTCCCTATCTGACCATTTTCCCCACTCCCCCATTTATGTAACACATTTCCAGTTTTTTTCATTTGTTAAGTGGATACTGCATTGTTTTCAGGGTTCTCACAAAAATTTATTCATCATCTATTCATTCACGTGGCATATATTCATTGGACATTTACGCCGGCTATTGTGCTAGTTGTATACTAGAAATATGGAAGTAAGACCGCCAGGCTTGCTCCATCTCTGAAACTTTTGTGGAAATAAAGTGGAGTGTTCTGGAGGTAAACTAAGGTCAGATTAAACAGATGTTTGATGTGTGTACACGGTTCATAGCATATGGTTCACAGTTCAGATTTATCATTCTCGCTCAAATTCTAATTGCTCTCAGCAAATTCACTTCACTATTATCAATCTGGGCCATAGCTACAGAGGTGAAATTTTCTGTGGTCTCCCTATCATGTTTGAGCTCAGATCACAGCATTCCATGTGGACCTTTTTCTTTGAGTGGCTGACCTTACAGGTCATTGTGATCCAACTCTTTATTGCCTTTTTTAATTTCTCTTTTTGTGTGTGTCCAATATAAATGGATATAAATATAAAATAGATATAAAATAAACCAACGTTTTTGCCTATTGTGTTTAGCCTATTGATAGATATTATGTTTTAGTATGCCCAACGATGAAATCACCTGGCTACCCCACCCCACTACGCTGTTGACCACCACTACTCTCTTACAATTGTTCCACCTAGAAATCCAGAGTTGATATTCTTTCCATACCACAGGCCCTATTGCACGTGGATCATGTGCTGTGAATGATAGTTTGATAAATAAAACACGGATTGGCCAGTAGCCAGGCAGGAAGTATAGGTGGAACTAGAGAGAGGAGAAAGGAAAGGACAGGAAGGCAGGAAGGAGAGACATGAGCTGCCGTCCAGGGATCATCATGTAGAGGCAACACGTGGTGACATATAGATTAACAAAATTGGGCTGAGTATAAGAGTAAGAGCTAGACAATGATAGACCTGAGTTAATGGCCGAGCAGTTTAAATACTATAAGAGTCGGTGTGTTTATTTTTTAAATGGGCTCTGGGACTGGCGGGGCTTGGTGGGAGCTGGAGAGAAACTCTTGAGCTACAGTCATGTGTTGTAGTCCAAGTGTTCCCTCCTGTGAACTCTGAATAAATCCCACGAGTGGCTTGTGTTCTGTAGTTCTTATTCACTCTGATCCATTCTCCATCACTAAATCACAGATTTATCTAAAATGCAACCTGGTTATATGCTGTAGCTCCTCCTCTGACTGAATTTCTCTCTTTGTATTACACCATGCTGTCCTGAATTCCTGGCTAACATGAAAATCCTTCGGTTACCTTGCCCACTTTCTGTCTGAACCCTTTGACCTTCTTCATATCACATTTCAGACATATTAGGTTACCTAAATTGCCTAAAAACCTGGCTCTTTTTCAGAACTCCTGGGCTGCAAACAAGCTACTCCCAGTCTTTAGGAAGCTGTTCATCAGATTCACTTGCTTATTCCAGAAGCTTTGCCTTAAGTATAACTCTTTCCGCACTTGCCTGAACCTGCCCTGCTCAGGCTCAGCGGAGGCCATCTCCATTCCTCTCCCAGGCTAATTCCAGTCCAGACCTATGATTGAACATTATGAGTGACATTGTAATAATTTGTAATAATTCTTCTTTATAGAAGAAGTAGTTCTTTCCTATTTAAATATTTTGCTTTTGTTTTTAATTGGACTATTTGTTTCCTTGTTATTGTATTTCTTATGTATTTTGAACATCATTCACTTATTGGATGGATAGATTTTTCTCCCTTTTTGTAGACTGTCTTCCACTTTATTGATTGCCTCTCTTGATATATGCATTACAGTTTGGTATAATATCATTTGTATGCTTCTGCTTTTGGATGTGGTTTAGAGGTCATGTTAAAAAATTGCCCAGGCTAAAGTCATAAGCCTTCCAAATTGTGTTTTCTTACTAATTTTTATAAATATTCTTAATCTTGTTACATAAACTGCTTCTTCTTTTAGTTTGCTAAGAGGTTTTATTTAACTAATCAATTTTAATTTTACCGTGTTCCCATGAAATAATCAAATGATTGTTCTTCCTTAATCTAATATTGTGATGTTTAAATTATATCCCAATATCAAACTACTAAACCATGTTTCTGTCTTTGGAATAAGGCAACAAAGATGAAATTTTTCATTTTTCTACAAATAATTCATGAATTTAGACACCTTTGCATTTGTGTTTCTGAGTAAAATTAAACTTTAATTTTCCTATTCTGTTGATTCTTGTCCGGCTTTTGTATTAAGAAATTTATGTTAGCTTCCTAAAGTTAATTGGAAAATGAACAAATTTTCTGTATCTTGAATAGCTTGTCTTTATAGATTCAGTAGAACTTGCCATTTATATCATCTGTAAATGACCTGGAGTTTTCATTACATGAACAAGTTTTTGTAAGGTAATAAAAATAAAAAGGAAAATAAATAGATAAAAATAATGATGATAAAAAACATAGGAATAAAACTGTTAAAGGTTGTACAAGAGAGGAAAGACTCACTCAGTAAAGTGTCTACAGAGCAAGCATGAGTTAGGATCTCTGGCATCTACATAGGAGTATGGTCATGCATGTCTGCAACCCGATGTTGGAGGCAGAGGCTGGGTGATCTCCAGTTTGCTGGGCAGTCAGTCTAGTCCATTGGTGAGTCAACTGAGTCTGTGGAAGACTCTATCTCAAAAGATAAGGTTCAGAGCAATAGTAGAAGATAGCCAACCTCAAATTCTGGCTTCCGCGAGCACACACACACACACACACATGTACACATGCCTCTACACACACATGTGCACACACACACTCACTACATGCGCACACACAGACACAAAAAAGTACAGGTGATGAATACGTGCTTCTAAAACTGAATAAATGAACTTTAAAATATGTATAGGATGCTTTCCTTTTCCTCTTCCTGGGACGGTGCTTAGAGGCACTCAGAATGGTTCAGTGTTTGACATACTGTCATAGGCTTTCCTACAATGCAAAACAAAAAGCCTAACCAAACTAGGCTGTCTTGAACCCCTGGCAGCAAGACTGTTTACCTTTATACCAAGAAGATTGGGAAAGCACCTAAATCAACATGCGGTGTGTGCCCAGCCAGACTCTGAAGGGTTCGTACTGTGAGACCTAAACTCTTTATGAGATTGTCTAAGACAAAGAACCATGTCAGCAAGGCCTACAGTGGTTCCATGTGTGCCAAGTGTGTTCGTGACAGGATCACACGGGCTTTCCTTATTGAGAAGCAGGAAACTGTTGTTGTTGAAGGTCCAAGCTCAGAACCAGAAAGTGAAATAAATATTTGCAGCTTTTTTAAGCAATAAAAGTCAAGGTTTGGTCTTTGAAAAATATGTATAAGATATATTTGCTACAATGTATATAAGACATATATGTAGCAAAGTTCATTGGAAGAGAATTAAAGAAGACCAAGTAAATATGGAATTCTCTATGTCACTGAAGGGGGAGATTCGATGTTATGCAGATATTATTGCTATTCACTCAAAATCTAATATAGCTTTTGCAGAACTTGGAAAACTGGTAAATGTTTAAAAGATAATACATAGCCAGGTGATTTGGGGAGGAGGAGGAAGAAGAGGAAGAAGAGGTCTTGCTCTGCTAAGTGGGAAGACAGTATGAAGCTGTGATAGCTGAGGCAATGTGGAAGGTACAAGGTCTTTCAGTAAACGCTTGAAATTGCAGATAGTACCCAATCCTATGTATACTATGTTTTTTTCCTGCATATGGATCCCTGTCATAAACTTTAACATAAATTAGTCACAGCAAAAGATTAACAACATAATAAGACAGAACATTTATAAAAAAAATTCATGTGAATTCCCTTTTAAAATACTTTACATTTTACACACTACATTGCAAGCACACTTTCTAATGATGTGAGATGATACATGATGAGATGAAAAGAGACAGATAATATGGCCATTGTAGTTCAGCACTGGGCTACTATATAACGGTTATAATGGTTACTTGAACAAAAGCACCAGGATATTTCAGAGTAGATTTAATAATTGAAATGACTACCGAGGGACGAAAAGATGATATATATATATATATATATAGTAGATATATTGGACAGAGGTATGATTCATGGCCTACAAAGAATGGGGAGGGATAGTGTGAGATTTTTAACATGCTACTTAGAACAGTGGACAATATAAACTTTATGAGTTACATACTTGTGAAATTTTCCATTTGATATTTTTGAACCATTGGTAACAGAAACAATGAACACTAAAACTGTGAATGGGGGAGTATAATTCAGTGTTTTAGATATATTCTAACATTAGTGAGCTTCAAGAGAGGGGAAGGCACTTATTTCCTGGCTCAATGTAGATTCCTTAGATTCTTTCAAAACAAATTCGAGTTCTATCTTTTCTCTGTTGCTTCTCTTCTATCAGTGTAACCAGTAGAGACAATAGAGACAATGATGATGATGGTGATGTTGACAATGAAAATAATAACAATGATTTGTAGTGGTGGAGACTGAGTTTAGGCCCTCCTGCATACTAGGCAGGCTCTCTATCATTGAACTATCTCCTGGCCTCTAAGGATGCTTGCATAATTCTTGACAGAGCCAGGAAAGATATTGGAGTAATATCTTCTGCTAACAGTTAAAAATTAATTCCTAATGTCTTTGTAATCATTTGGGTTGATATTTGTAAATGTTTCTTTAAAAGTAGAAAATTTCGTATTATGTTGTAATACAATTGAATTGCTCTAAATTACAAAATGGATGACTCTTCTTGTTGTTCTCTTTCTTCCTTATGAAAAGCTATCAAGAAAGGTCAAATCAAAATCATTTATGTATTCTGTCAGGATCAGACACATAGCTAAGTTTCATATATCCAAAGCAGCTACAAAAATAGCTAAGGTCACTGACAACAGGCACCATTTAAACTCAAGCAGGAACCTGGTGTCATGTAATGAGCAGCCTTATCCCTCCTTGTGTCTGAAATACAGTTTCTTCCCCAAGTTATCCAAACAGCAGAAAATGAGCCTTCTTATCTGAAAAGAAGACAAACAAAAATATGGGCAACTGTGACTAGATGTGAAGAGATTTAAACAAATGGTATCTGAGAAGATATGTGCATAGTCATGGGAGTTACTTATAGAAATGATAAATGGAGTCAAGATCCTTTGGTCTTAGGAGCACTGAGCTGCGTCCCCAGACAAAGAGAGGAAAATAGTGGACGGGAAAACCTCTGTGAGTATAAAATATGACACAAAATATGGACTGTGACCATTTTGGTCATTCTAAAGTGACAGGGGACACCTATCTATTTTTCTCCTCGAATTACCCATTCCACCCATATCTAATTGGGATTGAGAGCCACTGATAGCCAAAGGAGTTCAGTTTGTCTCTTAGAGCCTTTGTGTAATAACTATCTTAGAATATTGGTAGTGCTGTGGGTGATGAAAACTTAGGTAAGCAGAGCCTCCTCAGAGGATGCAGGCATAGGTCAGGGTCACTTACGCTGTTAAACTTCAGAAGGACAAGAGTCCCCCCACCTAACACGTATCCAATGCCCTTGAGACTGATTGTTAAATTATAAAGAAGCACAGTTAACACAGTTCATGTCTTGTAGTTCAATACCAGCATTCGGAGTCAGTAGAGGAGACACACATTTTCTTCCACATAGCAGCTACAATGGCATCTTTTGGAGAAAAACAGGTATGTGGAGAAGGGATGTGAAGGGGAAGATCTGTGTTTCCTCTTCTTTGAGTGTTTGTTAAGTAGTAAATTGTCTACCCTATAATGCAGTAACACTGTTCGTACATGTTTTCTTCCCCTTTCCATCTGTTTACATGCAGAGAGAGTGTGTAAGCATCTAGATTACTGAAGATGCAGGGTTTGCTGTGGATTTGTACTGAAAGGCAGATCTGTTTGGAAACAACAATGTGCAGTCTTTTGACAATGTATCTTGTCTCCTAAGAATATTTAGAACCTTGAAAAAGAGTAGAAGTTCTTCATGAGGACGAGCTGATTTGTATAGTAGAGGTGTTCCCCTAAATGAAGCAGAGACAGCTCAGGAGTGGAATGTGTGCTCACTGCGAACAAGGTGCTGAATCAAATCCCCACTTCAAATAAGAAAGGGGGGGGAAAGCATAGGAAATACAAAGAAAATTTTATTGGCTTATTTTAAAAATCACTTCACTTTGAAAGTAAAGAGTTGTCTGCATGGGGTATCTGTCTGTCTGTTATCATCATCTTTCTATCACATCTATATCTCAACCCCTTCCTATGTTACATTTTTATTTTAATTACTGGACTAAGAAATATAATATAAACACTAATTTTTAGACGCTAAAAATAAGTGTAGTTGAGAACTGATTACATATACTTTAGAAATGTATGGGGAAAGGATTTTTAATGAAACTATTCCAAGGCTCAGGGCTCACCATGGAAGAAGAGGATGTAGAGAGATTTTAAGAGTCAAAGGTAGTGTAGAACTGCAGTGAACCAGTGCCTTCCAGTCATGACAGGGTCATTCCATGCTTGACTTCAAACTTCTTGCACGCACAAGATAAAGTCAGACAAAACCTCAGCATGGATGGAGGAAGGTCATGAAGCCCCCTCGCCAACCATGGAGCTATTGGCAAGAGATGGCTGCCGGGGGAGGTAGATTTTCTTCAGGGTTGTGGTCCCTGAGAGGCTTCCCACACTTTAGTTGATGGCCCTATACCCGTGCACATCCTGTCAACACTATGTGGATTCAGAGGGTTTAAAAAAAAACAAGTGAAACTGGGAGGAAAAAGTGGTGGTGAGAGAATAGAGGAGTTAGAGGTGAAGGAATGAGAGGTGGATTTGATCAAAACACATTTTATTCATATAAGAAATTCTAAAATGAAAAAAAAAAATGCTCTTTTAGGCTGGACACTCTAGTGCACACTTATCATCCCAACATTCAAGAAGTGAAATCAGAGGATCAAAAGTTCAAGGCCAACCTATGCCATGTGTGGCCTTACCTCAAAAACTAAAAAACCAAACCAAGTCAACTAACTACCACGACCACTTATTGGAAATAGGTCTGTTTTTCTGTAAATATCATTGATAGCGGCATTAGCTGGCAGAGATCTTAAATGTAATTAGTGGTTCTCCTATTTGTAGTTTCTAAACACCCAGGTCTTGAGTATGAATGGGTCCTTCATCCACTTTAAACCATTGTGAAAGTGCATGCTGTCACACACTCCATTGCTTCTCTGCAGGTGGACCTGGTGTCCCAGAGCAGGAAGGAAAAGAGGAACCAAACTGCCTTGGATCCATTCCTTGGTGTCAGTTGCTCCCTTTCTTAGAGTTGGTTTTGCTGCTTAAGTTAAAAATAATCACTGCAGAGCCTGATGCTTGGAGTTTCGTCCCCAGGACCCACACAGTTGAAGGACAGACCCCACTCCTGAAAGCTGTCCTCTGACCTCCACCATTTGATTAACTATCCTGGATGGTGTGGCGCTGGCTAATCCTTGGAGATTTGCTAAGGAGGATGGCTATCCCAGATAATTAAGGGTACTTCAATAACTCTTCCACCTTAAAACAACTTTAGTGAGAAAAAAAAAATCAAAGCACAGAGTAAACAATAGAACATGTGAATGAAACTATTTTTACACACAATAACCTAAGGTTTATGAGGCAACACAAGCCAAGCAAATCAATTCTGATGATGGATTCCAGGTTCATCTGAGGATGAATTGTATGGATGTTCTAGCAGCTATCTGTTTCTATACAAACAAGGACACTCGGTTAGAGTTACATCGGTAATAAATTTAATTTATTGTAATAAATTGATTTTACCATCTCCCCTCCTGCTTCCCTTTTCTGTCTCTCTCCTCCTCATCCTTTCTCCCCTGCTTCTTCAACTTCTTAATTACAGATCCTGTTAGAATGATGTAGGAGCGGGTAGTAAAATGAGTCATGAAAAGTGTAAAGTAAGTAATTTTAATCTAGTCTATAGAATTCTATAAATCATAAATTAATGAAAAATGTCATAAATATTTATGTATTTCAGTATAATTGTCTTCCTTGAGTCTTCTATATTTTTTCTTGAATTGGTTTGTAAAAGCAGAAATAAAAATAAAGTGTTGGTCTGTTCTCTGATAAAATCCCATGTGTTCTTGCTTTTCTGTAGGAAGCCCTTGATTGTTCAGAATATGGAAATGGATCTTGCCCAGAAAATGAAAGGTCTCTAGGGGTCCGAGTTGCTATGTACTCATTTATGGCAGGAGCCATATTTATCACAGTCTTTGGTAACCTGGCCATGATCATTTCCATTTCCTACTTTAAGCAGCTTCACACGCCGACTAACCTCCTCATCCTCTCCATGGCAGTCACCGACTTCCTGTTGGGATTCACCATCATGCCATACAGTATGGTCAGGTCGGTAGAGAACTGCTGGTATTTCGGACTTACATTTTGCAAGATCCATTACAGCTTTGACCTGATGCTTAGCATAACGTCCATCTTCCACCTTTGCTCAGTGGCTGTCGATCGGTTTTATGCCATCTGTCACCCTTTGCATTACTGCGCCAAAATGACCATTCCAGTTGTTAAGCGGCTGCTGCTTGTCTGCTGGTCCGTCCCTGGAGCATTCGCCTTTGGGGTAGTCTTCTCTGAGGCCTATGCTGACGGTATTGAAGGCTATGACATCTTGGTTGCTTGTTCCAGTTCCTGCCCAGTTATGTTCAACAAGCTATGGGGGACGACTTTGTTTGTGGCAGGTTTTTTTACTCCCAGCTCTATGATGGTGGGGATTTACGGCAAAATTTTTGCAGTATCCAAAAAACATGCTCGTGCGATCGATAACTTGCCAGAAAGTCAAAATAATCAAATGAGGAAAGACAAAAAGGCTGCCAAGACTTTAGGAATCGTGATGGGTGTTTTCTTACTGTGTTGGTTTCCCTGTTTTTTCACCATTCTCCTAGACCCCTTTCTGAACTTCTCTACACCCGCGATTCTGTTTGACGCCTTAACGTGGTTTGGCTATTTTAATTCCACATGTAATCCCTTAATTTATGGTTTCTTCTATCCCTGGTTTCGCAGAGCACTGAAGTACATTTTGCTGGGTAAAATTTTCAGCTCACATTTCCATAATACTAATCTGTTTTCTCAAAAAGAAACACAATAGGCTTGGTCTGTACTAGTGTACCACAGACTGGAACTCAAAGACTGAGGAGGTTGCTTCAAGGAGCTAATAAGGGACAGAAGACCAGCAAGGAAGGGTCAAGAACATGGCCAGGGCAATAAATAAGACCTAAGTAAAAAAAAAATATATATATTTGTGAATATATACGTATGAAAATGTATAATGAATACTGAATAGCAAAAGCATAACAAATGAAATATATGTAGGAAAATGAGAATTCTGTATAATGAGTTTCAGCTAACTTAAAAATTAATAACAAAGCATATGAAAACACCGTTTCTACTTCTTAGCACCATAGGGTTACTATTGATTAAAACATACATGATACATTTCAAAATGATCCAAAAAGAATGAAATTATCAATAATTGAAAATGATCCACAGGTGAAGTCATGGGGCTGATTATCACTCTGATTTGATTATAGTATACTGTGTACACATCCTAAATTACCATAATGTACTCTAAGATGGACAGATTGAAGAAAAAATACAGAAAAAATGAAGTTGCCCAAGGTTGTGTGTGTGTGTGTGTGTGTGTGTGTGTGTGTGTGTGTGGAGAAAGAGAGAGACAGAGACAGAGACAGAGAGAAGAGATTTTGGCCACAATAAAAGGCTCTTGGTTTCTAGTATTTAAGGGGCAAAAAAAGAGAAACCTCTTTGTACCCAAATTCTATCTAGCCATTCATTGTATAGCACTAGTAGTGAGAAAAGAAGAAAAATTAGAAAAGGAAATAGAAGATGAGGAAAAATTCAGGAATAAAAGAATATGCAAACACCTTTTGAAAAAAAAGGATTTTATTTTATGTGTATAGGGGTTAAGTTTCCATGTATATCTGTGTATCATGTGTATGCAGTGCCTGTGGAGCCCAGAAGAGGGCATTGGATCCTTTAGAATTGGAGTTACATTGCTGGGCAGTGGTGGAGCACGCCTTTAATCCCAGCACTCGGGAGGCAAAGGCAGGCAGATCTCTGTGAGTTCGAGGCCAGCCTGGTCTACAGAGTGAGTTCCAGGAAAGGTGCAAAGCTACACAAGCAAACCCTGTCTCGAAAAAAACAAAAAGAAGAAGAAGAAAGAAAGAAAGAATTGGAGTTACAGATGGTTGTGAGATGCCAGGTAGGTGATGGAAATTGAACCCAGGTCAATTCCAGAAGAGTAGTCAATGCTTTTGACCTCTGAGCATCTCTAGCCCCGCCCCCTTTTTTTCTATTCAGGAGGATCAAAATGCAGCTGAACTTGAGAATTTCTCCTTCCTGTCACTACCATACATTTTGTGCAACAACTTCATTTAATGTTTCTTTCTCAGTATTTAAGAGTATCTATCAGATTTTTGGAATACAAATAAGTTGAAATTGTGCCGGGCGGTGGTGGCACATGCCTTTAATCCCAGCACTCAGGAGGCAGAGCCAGGCAAATCTCTGTGAGTTCGAGGCCAGCCTGGTCTACAGAGCGGATCCAGGAAAGGCACAAAGCTTCCTAGAGAAACTCTGTCTCAGAAAACCAAAACCAAAACCAAAACAACAACAACAACAACAAAAAAAAACCAAATAAGTTGAAATTATTGGTAACTAAATAATGCCAAAACCTCACATTCTGGCAGAAAGCATCAATTTTCTAGCTGAAGGTTAGACTTTTACTAGCTTTTACTGTCGTGAGATCAAATGTATTTTTTAAATAAGGAATTGGAGGGTGGCAGAGATGGCTCAGTGGATGAATATGCTTGCTACAAAGTCTGAGTTCAATCCCTGGGACCCATATAGGGGAAAGGAGAGACCCAGTTCTTGCATAAAACTGTCCTTTGACCTCCACACAAGGGCCATTGGATGTGCACACATGTGCACACACATACACACACAAATAAATAGATGAAACACAGAGAGAAGAAGAACTGAAAAACTGTAACAGTGGCTCAGATCCCTCATCAATGCATCATCTTGGTCATGGCCATGGCCTATTCTCCACTTACGATGGCGGAACTCTCTTCTGTGACTTTCTAGGTTTATGAATAGCTTGTATTGTACTGGATATGATGATTAATAAATGCAACACCAAATATGTTATGTTCTGAATCAATCACTGTTTGATCAATATCTATATTTATTGACAATGCGAGTGGAAAAGGGAAGGCACAAAACAATCTCATTATTTAAAGGGAAGATCAGGTACCAGTGACTTTCTATTTGGCGTTTACTGCCTTTTGTTCACTGCAAGTTGAGACTCATTAACTGTGGGCGATAGTCCGAGTGCGGTGCCAGCAAGATGAGCTGGCAAATGTTTCTACTTCTCAGAAGGAAAAATGAAAGGTGAAATTTGACGCTTTCTGTGTCATACAAATGATAGCCCCCTAACAACCTTATATCTGTTTTTAAGGTATGAATGTAATGCCAATATTCCTGAAAAGCTAGCCATCTATTCTTTAAAGTGGATACCAGTGATCTTAGTGTACTTACTGCAAGCTGTAAGCAACATTCTCAATGAAAAACCAATTAGAAGGAAATAGGTATTAGAATTCATGAATGAATTTAATGAACTGTCTTACAAAATTTTTATTTGACATGTCTGTGTTCATGAGGGTTTTAATATATGTATGTGAATCTTGCAATATAAAATATTTTTATTTAATTTATTTATTTTTACCATGGCAATGAAGAAGTTAACTTTGTAAATAACACTCAACAAGTTTGCTTTGACCTTAGCTCATCACAGAAATTAAAATAAGACAATGACTGTTAAGTAGTCAGATTAAAAATTAGTCTTGCTCAAATGCAGCTCAATAATGGCCCTGTCACTTTTCTCTAGACCGGAAGCTGCCTCCCCATCCTCACTGTCCTTCTGACAAGTTGGCTCCTCACAGCCCAAAGGGAGGAAGTAAAATGGTTAAAAAGACAAAAAGCTCAAAATAAAAAATAAAAAAAAAAAATTTCCAAAAAGAAACTATTCAAGTCAGGTACAGTTATGAAAACTAATCTAGTATATTAGAGCCTAAGATGATTTAGTAATTTTATTTTCATTTTTATTATTCTATGAAAGTTCATATACAAATACATATTTGGTCATTTCACCCCCATTACACTCATTCCTTTGCCCTTCCAATAAAGTCCTTTTCTTCCCATTAAGTGTTCCTCATTTTGGATTATTAATTTGTTATTTGTTCTCTCTCTCTCTCTCTCTCTCTCTCTCTCTCTCTCTCTCTCTCTCTCTCTCTCCCTGCATGTGCGCATGTGCATGTGTGTGCCTCTACTGGGTTTAATTAGGGACACCTGCAAATGCATGGCTATAGGGTTCTTTACTGGAGCCTGAATAGCTTAATAGTTTCTACAACACTGAGGAAAATGGTTCCACCTCCCCCAGTGACCATCAGCCATCTTTATCTCCTCAGGGACCAGTGAGACCTCATGAACACCTCTCCCATCTCTGGACTATTTTTTAAAATGAAATGATCTGATATATTCTCCCCCTCCTCTCTCTCCCTCATCCCCCTCCCACCAAGTACTTGGGCCAAACTGGTACAAATCACTGAAGTAAAAACAAATACTTCCCTCCCACACCAACATCTCATTCAGAGAGAAAACAAACAATTCAGACAATTGGTCTTTGGTTCTATCCTAGGTCTCAGGGCTGTCTGGCCTCTGGGTCCTGGCCCTCCTGGCACTGTCAGGGATGTGCTCCCTCTGATGATATGTGTCTCAAGCTGGACCAGTCATTGGTTGGCCACTCCAATAATTTCTGTGCCACCTTTACCCCAGCACATCTTGTAGGCAGGGCAAATTGTAGGTCAAACGTTATGTGACTGGGTTGGGGTCCCAAAGTCTCTACTGGAAATATTGCCTGGTCACAGGAGATGGCCAGTTAAGGCTCTATATTTCTGGTTGCCAGGAGTCTTAGCTAGGGTCACCCTCCTAGATTCCTGGGAGTTTCTATTGCACTAGGTTTCTAGCTCACCCCAGGGATACCCCTCATTACAGTTGTCTTTCCCAGTACTCCTTCCCACCATCTTCCCCCAACCTGATCCCTCCTGTTCCAGCCCACCCCATCCAGACCCCCACCCCACATTCCATACACCTATGATGTGTGTTCTATTTCCTATTCACAGTGAGATCCATGTGCTCCCCCCTCCCATGATCCTTTCTTGTTACTTAGCCTCTTTAGGTGAATTGTAGTCTGGTTATCCTTTACTTTATGAATAATATCCACTTATAAGTGAATGCAACACCATATTTGTCTTTCTGGGTCTGGGTTACCTCAGGATGATCTTTTCTAGCTCTATCCATTTGCCCGCAGATTTCATGATGTCATAGTTTTAAACAGATGAATAATAAATACTCCATTGTATAAATATACCATAATTTCTTTATTCATTCTTTGATTGATGGACATCTATGTTATTTCCAGTTTCTGGCTATTATGAATAAAACTGCTATGAATAATGTTGAGCAAGTGTTCTTGTGGTATGGTAGAGTGTCCTTTGAGTATATGCCCAGGAGTGATATAGTTGGGTCTTAAGATAGATTAATTCCTAGTTTTCTGCCATATTGATTTCCAAATTGGCCAAAAAAAAAATTCCTAATGATATTTTGCTATACTCATAGATTGTTGCCAGAGAGGCATCACCCAGCAACTGATGGAAACAGATGAAGAGACCCACAGCCAAACATTAGGCAGACCTTGGGGAATCCTATGGAAGAGGCAGAGGAAGGATTATGGGAGCCAGAGGGGACAAGGACACCACAAGAAAACTCATAGAATCAACAAGCCTGGACTCTTTGGAGCTCACAGAGACTCAACCACCAACCAGAGAGCTTGTATGGGACTGACGTAGGTCCTCCACACAGATGTTATAGTTGTGTAGCTTGGTCTTATGGCTCTCCTAACAGTGGGGGTAGGGCCTGTCTCTGACTCTGTTACCAGCTTTGGGGACCCTTCCCTCCCACTGGGTTGCTTCATTCAGCCTCAATAGGAGAAGAGGTGCCTAGTCTTACTGCAACTTGATATACCATGGTTGGCTGATACACATAGGAGGCCTGCCCTTTTCTGAAGAGAAAGGAGGAGGAGTGGATAGGGGTGGGTGGGAGAGGGGAGGTTGAGGAGAGAAGGGAGGGAGGAGAAACTGTAATTGGGCTGGAATAAATACATAAATAAATAAATAAATAAATATAAATAAAATAATAAAAAAGACAATTATTCTTACCTTGGATAGCAGTCAGCATTTAGTTTAGCTTCATGTATTTTTAGTATATGGCAGTTTGGGCACATTCTCTTTCTAGAATGAAAGCCAAATAACCAAGACAGCAGATCTGAAATTACTGTCCTTCATTTGGAAAAAGCCAACTGAAGTTCGCTGGGACACTGAAGTCCACGGACTATTACAGTATCCTCGAGGGAGGAAAGTGAAATGGCCATTACATCAGGAATCTGCATGAAGCCTTCTCTCCCCATCCTGGATCTGCCTTCTTCACTGCAGCCCTCTTGAGAGCACAGACAAACCAATATATGAGGGGATGTTAATTCTCTGCACCGAACTTTCCAGAACTTCCTGCATCACACCCACCAAAGACACCAGAAGAAAGTCAATGAGGTGAAACGAACATTCTAAGAAACAAAAGGTACTGGATCATAAAAAGAATTGGAAACAAATTGACCATTTGTCACTAATACAAATGTTTGGGGATTAGAATGTGTTACCCACTGGTTGTAACAGAAAAGGTAGAGTTTTCTCTCCCTAACTGGAAAATAATTATTGTGGTGTTCCTGTGAAAGGCTTTAATATTTCCATCAAAATTTGCTTGGTAGGGTTTACAAGTTTCTGTGTAACATATCAAACGTTTTTACTAAGTTCAAAAAGTATATAAGGCATGACTCAATAATTGTAAGGTATTTCAATAATGCTAAAATGCATTTTCTTCTTTGGCATTTTAACAAAAATAACATTTATTATTCAAATCCCTTCCGGATGCCATGCATTATTTTAATATCTTCCCCTGCATGCAGCATGTACTTAAGATTTCTGTTGCTGCTTCCTTCTCAGAACTGCTCCCTCATTCCAAACACACAGAATGCCCACAGCAGAAACGCCAGATCTCTGTGATCTAAAATAGTTCTTGTCCAGTTCGATGAGTGTACAAACAGCACGCAAACATTGTGAAGGTGTGTCTTTGGGGGGTGGCCTGATTTTTTGTTTCAAGCCCATTTCCAGGAAATGAGAACAAGACTGGTCTACAGATGACTTTTATTAGGACGGGCTGAGGCCATAAATACTTTCGCTGCCCAGATAAATAATGGCAGCCAGAAAGGGATAAAGGAGGCTCATTGGAAAAGGGTCTGGGAGAGCTAGAGTTGAATACTGGTCCCAGCATGCAATTGCAGTGGCCACTGCAAGATCGGAGGTATTTTATATACATGAAACAGCTGTGACCATGCAATAAAACAAACTTACATTTGGCGTAGTGGGTGTAATAGTTAGTGTCTGTAATCCCAGCACCAGGGAGGCTGAAGAAGCAGGGCTGCCATGAGTACCAAGCCAGCCTTGGTTACAGAGTGAGACCCTGTCTCAAAAAGCAAAACAGAACAATATAAAAGGAGAAAGATTTGGGGCAAGTAGTTTTGAAACTTTTAGATAGCCAAAATTTATACTGTTTTCTGAGTTTTGCTTGTATTTGGTGAAGGGGGGGGGGCGGTGGGAGGGAAGGGTTTGTTTGCTGTTTTCTAAACAACATTTTCTGTTGTGCAGTTATCTTAGTATTTTCCAAGACAGATTAAAGAGTGCCATGAGACAGAGTGCTTTACTAGTTAGGTTTCGATGATGTGTTGGAGCTAACGCCTTACTGTTTAATTGAACAAGTGATTCCTGCCCTAAACATGGCTTTGCTTTGTGTCATCAGGGTTAGCAAATAAATGGAATGCTACCTCACTTCTCTAGAAATTTACATTAAGACAAGCCACAGTGCTAGAAGGAAAAGATTATTTGAAATTGTCAGAAGAACTGGACTCACCACTTTCTAATTTCTTTGGTTACATCAATAATCTTATAAGATTAATTCCAACTGGGGACGTTTTTCTAAATAGCTTCTGACCCAAGCCTTTAATTCCAGCACTTGGGAGGCAGGAGGGCTTTTGAGTTCAAGGGCAGCCTGGTCTATGTAGTTTCACCACAGCCTGGTTAGAGTAGACATTTTTAAGACAGCGTGGAGATCACTGTTAAAGGTACAGTGTGAGAGATTGAGGGGAGGAGAATGTACAGTGTACATCAGAATTTCCATGGGAACAGATAGTGGAAAACACACTTGGTATACCTGCAGGGCCATAGACTGACCTGCCTGCAAGTCCAGGTGTGTTTCTCCCCTTCATCCATCAAAAAAGGTAAGTGTGGTCCTTACGAAAGATGTGTTTCCATAGATTCCCTCCTTCCCACTCCATGTCTAACACATTCTCCAATACTCCGTTTTAGTAGATAATTTCTGTTCTACTAATTTTCAAATAAAACAGCATTTAATGCAAGTTATAGGAAAAGCTCACCATACTTCTCACTTGCCTTTTGCCCTGCTCTATGGAAAAGAAGTTCCTCTGCCCATCCTTTGTAAGCATCTGTCATCCAAAAATCTGCCCGCTCCTACCTGCTTTTCAAAAAATGTTCAGAAAATACAGCCCTGTCCGTTGTCAACACATAAGGCTTATTTATGAACTGGAAGTTGTTGCTGCTGTAAAAACCCCCCACAAAGGAAATTCATAGGAGAAATGTTTCCCTTTTCTCCACCTTAGTTTTCAGTGTGATGCTTACGCTCAACCTACTGCCAGTCCTACAATGATTTCCAAGCAGTCTTGCCTATTTCAGTCTTAAATGTGGACAACAGAGAATGAAACAGAAAACACCCAGTCACAAACCTTAACAAATGCACTTTATCTTTCCTCGCACATTTCCTGTCATTTCTACTTATCATCGTCTTCGTCTGTTTTATGAAACTCCTCATGAAGTTATACTGTTACTCTGTTGCTTTTATCTTTAAGTATCTTTAACAGAAATCAACACAAATCTCTTGAGACAAAATTGTCCTTTAGGTTCAGAATGATTTGGAGTCTTTAAAAACAGAATTTAAATCTGAGAGTTTGTGTTTAAAGATACTTATTTGTCTGTATAGTTGCTTGTTTCTGAGACAGAGTCTCTGGAACTCACAGTGAAGCCCAGGCAGGTCTGAGAGTCTGGCGACCTTCCTGCCTCAGCTTCTGGAGTGGTGGAGTGAGCTACCACTTTATGCTTTGAGATGATGTTTTAATGGTTTATATAGAACTCAACATTATTTTCTGACCTGTAGAACTAGAAATAGAGAATCACAGTTAGTGTTAGTTCTAGGTCCTAAAATTGGAGAACCAGTTAAGAGAATAGTGGTGTCTATGTTACTCATTGACATGTACAAATATTTGTTTTCTGTGTCAGAATTTTGGATCATAATTTCTATTTCAAGCAGAGCTTACAACATTTTCATTTTTAAGGCTAAGGAAATTAAGTTATGTAGTTAAAGTTCATTGTGATATCATTATGTCTCTTATGTGTCCAGTAAATTTTCAATAGATTTTAATTGCA
The DNA here is from genome assembly GCF_004664715.2 of Peromyscus leucopus. Lineage (NCBI taxonomy): Eukaryota > Metazoa > Chordata > Mammalia > Rodentia > Cricetidae > Peromyscus > Peromyscus leucopus. The sequence continues at coordinate 29,842,118 of NC_051085.1, read as the reverse complement.
TAATGACATCTTGCATTATATGTCTGACTCTTGGCACATGTATGTCTGCAGACATGCCAGCTTTGCCAGCCGGTAAACAGTGGTAAACTGTTTGAAATGTTTATGTATAAATATTTTTTCTTAGCAGTATGTTATTTCTGGTGCCTAAAACAGCTATAGAATTTTTGCACTTGAAGAATTCAAATTCTTGAACAAACATATGGGGGGAAACTTTGTGGTTTGACTTAAGATTTTATGTATTCAGTATTTTGATGGAGAAAGATATGTAAAGTTATTGTAGTTCAAGTTCTGGGAACGAGGTCGCTCATGATAAATGTCAACCAAAAAATTATTGAAAATCTTCCAGTTCATTACATGAATAAAACAGAACACAAGGAAACACACGATGAGTGAAGGGAGGGATGGATGGGCAGGAATAAAAATGATCAACATGGGGAAGCATAAAGAGTTGAAGTTTTTCATTTTTCTAATGTGGCAGCTAACTCAGAAAATAAGCACGGTAGGTATAATTTTGAACTTTTGAATTACTAATATCTAGAGTCAATTGATAGCAGATGACTTTGAACATGGCTGTACTCCCGGCAGGTGAAGTTCACTGTGATCATTTTTAGAAAAGAAGAAACCCTAACTTCCTCCTGGAAAGGAATTAGAAGGACCAATCACCATGGATCTAGCGTACATTCCCGAAGACTTATCCAGCTGCCCCAAATTTGGGAATAAATCCTGTCCGCCCACCAGCCGCTCTTTTCGTGTCCGTGTGATAATGTACTCGTTTATGACCGGAGCCATGGTGATCACCATCTTTGGGAACTTGGTCATCATGATTTCCATATCACATTTCAAACAGCTCCACTCTCCCACCAACTTCCTGATCCTCTCCATGGCAACCACGGACTTCCTGCTGGGCTTTGTCATCATGCCTTACAGCATGGTGAGATCAGTGGAGAGCTGCTGGTATTTCGGGGATGGCTTTTGCAAATTCCACGCGAGCTTCGACATGATGCTGAGCCTGACCTCCATATTCCACCTGTGCTCCATCGCCATCGACCGATTTTATGCGGTGTGTTATCCTTTGCACTACACCACCACCATGACGGTGTCCATGATCAAGAGGCTGCTGGCTTTTTGCTGGGCGGCCCCTGCTCTTTTTTCTTTTGGCTTAGTTCTATCAGAGGCTAATGTGTCCGGTATGCAGAGTTACGAGATTCTTGTGGCGTGCTTCAATTTCTGTGCACTTACGTTCAACAAGTTCTGGGGGACAATACTGTTCACTACCTGCTTCTTCACGCCTGGCTCCATCATGGTTGGCATTTATGGTAAAATTTTTATTGTTTCCAAACGACATGCTCGAGCCCTCAGCAACAGACCCGAGAACACAAAAGGAGAAGTAAGAAAAAACCTGTCTAAGAAAAAGGACAGGAAAGCAGCTAAGACCCTGGGCATCGTCATGGGGGTATTTCTAGCATGTTGGTTGCCTTGCTTTCTGGCTGTTTTGATTGACCCGTATTTAGACTACTCCACGCCCATCATAGTGCTTGATCTTCTGGTATGGCTTGGGTACTTCAACTCTACTTGCAACCCCCTCATCCATGGCTTTTTCTATCCGTGGTTTCGCAAAGCTCTTGAGCATATAGTGTCAGGAAAAATATTTCGCTCCAATTCAGAAACTACAAATCTCTTTCCTGAAGCGCATTAAGGAAAAAACAAAACAAAAACACTATGAATATGAATTGAATACAGAAAGTGACACTATGTTGATCCTTCCAAATCCAGGTGTGGTGGTTTGAATGAGAATGCCCCTATTGGCCCATATGTTTGAGTACTTGGTCCCCATTTGGTGGAACTGTTTGGGAAGGATTAAGAGGTGTGGCCTTGCTGGAGATGTATCACTGGGGGTGGACTTTGAGGTTTTAATAGCCCAACCACTCCCAGTTAGGTCCCTCTGTCTCTGTCTAGAGCTTACACATCAAGATGTAAGCTCTCAGCTCCTGGTCCAGTGGCATGTCTACTACCTACTGCCATGCTCACCCTCTGAAAATGTAAGACCCCCATAACCTGTTTCTTCTAAAAGTTGCCTTGGTCATGGTGTCTCTTTACAGCAATAGAACAGTGACTAAGAAACTGCAAACATTGGTCTATCTATGATATTTCAGCAAATGCAGTTCTTTAAGCTGCCAAAATCTCCTTCCAACAGCTTTAACCAGTTAACTGATAAATTCATTGATTAACTGAGTCTGCATCCAGAGTGTAGTTACCTCTGTCTGCTATAAACAAGAACAATTAAAAAAAAAAACTGTATAGAAGAAATATGAAGTGTAACATGGAATAAATTGATACTCTTAAGACAAAGACTGTCTTCAGAATAAATAATTTAAAGTGCTAACGGTTTTGGATCCTGTCTAATTGTGCTTTAGGAATTCATGGGAAGATTTGTATGATTTGATGGAGCTTCTAGTGGACTGCTTTGTTTGACACAATTCTCTTAAATACCTTAGTTCCCACGCTAGGTGCTAGTTTCCTCTCTGACCTTCTCCACTCACTCCGGACAGATTGCATTCAAGAGCCCTCTTCACCCAGGGTTTCCATAGTATTAACCAGTGGGAAACAGCAGGAAGGGGTCAGTGGTTAGAGGAAAGGTGAGATGAGCCAAGCTTTCTACACAGGTATCTTCTGCAAATGTGCCCCAGGGCTGGCTGTAGTTTTCAGAAAAAGGTCATGTGGTGTCCACACAACCAGGTGTGGACATTCTGCAACTGTACCCTTCCAGGTCCATTCTGGTGTGCATGAATGCCATACTGCCATTGGTCTTAGGGACCAGGCTTTCTCTTGCTGTTTCGGTTAAACCAGTGTCCACATTTGGTTTTGTAAATAGTTCCTTTGTTGGAGGTTCCTCACCCTGCAGCGTGGCAGCACTATCTGTCCTCTGTTAGACATCTCATGAACTGGGGCTTTCCCTTGTTCCAAAGAGACCCATCTTAAACAAGTGGGAAGGTGAAGGTCAACACCAAAGATTGCCCTCTGACCTTCACACCAGATTCAGTGGCACAAGCCTGCACCCACACGCACTCACAAACACACTCACACATCTCTCTCTCACAAACATATAACATTTAAAAAAATAAATACACATTATATATTTATGTGTTGTCGATCTGGAAAGTGCAGAAAGATGAGTCTTGTTATCCCAACTGAGCACAAAATCAAATCTTCACATCTCTGGCCAAGCTATCATCCCTACTTACAAATGTATTGGATTTCATGAGTGAATTCCTCAGAGGAGGCAATAATGTTAATTTTAACAAGTTGATTCAAATATGAACAATTTGATTCTATATTTTTTAAAGAAATACTTAAGCTGAATTTTAGTAATTTTGTGGTTTCAGTGATTAAAGGAAATGATCTGAAACAATGTCCAGAACTCTAATGGAGGCATGCTCCCCATCAATTATGGAGCTATCCACATCATGATGGACTTGTCCCATTTCATATGCGTCCTTGTGGGGCATGTTGAGAATCAAGGTCAGGGATTCCTGTGTGTAAGGCATATCTCTACACTGAACTGTGACTAGACCCTTCTCTTCCTCTGGTCTCCCCCCCTTTATTTAAAGGACACTTGTTTGTTATATTGCCCAAGTTGGCAACTCTGGCAACCCCCCTGTCTCTACATCCTGAATACTAGGATTATAGGTGTATTTAAAACTTATACCTAGATAATGTTGACAAAGTAAATTCCTTTGTGAAGAATTGATGCTGGGATATATTTTCCATTGCTGACAAGCCAGAAAGAAGCCTGCCCACTCTACTTAGCCAGTTTTAGGTCAACCAGGACTGCACAGCCACATCCTGTTTCAAAAAGCCAAATAGAGGCTGGAGAGATGGCCTGGCCCAGAGATTAGGAGTGTGTACTGCTCAAGCAGAGGACCTGAGTTCATTTCCCTATATCCACATCAGTATACTCACTATTACCTATAACTCCTGCTCCAGGAAGATGCCAAGTCTATGGCCTCTGAGGGCACCTGTACTCCTGTGCGCTTACCCCATCCCATCCAGACGCATAATTAAAACAAATCTTTAAAAAAGGCAAACAATCTGGCCTCTAGATTAAAGACAAATCTAGCACAAGAGGTAAGGTGAACATTTGCTGGGCTACACTTTCTCCCCCTTCTCTGTCTCCTCCTGTGTTTCTCTGCTCCTTCTTTCCTGCTTCCCATTTCCCACTTTGCCCACCTTTGACCTTGTGCAAGACAGATCTGGGTTGTTTCTGAGGCCACAGCCATAAGGTCACAAAGCTAGTTTGCTCTCTGGAGCCCATTCTCTCTGGTGGCTTCCTGTCATCTCTGCTGGCAGAAGAGGGCAGGTGATGAAAGGGTCAGCTGCACGCTGTGAGGACACAGGAAATGCAGCCTCAAGAGGCACATTTTATGCTTAAATAGAGAGGATGGCACAGCCTGCCAGGAGCCGCTCCCAGGAGCATGAACCTATGTCCTATGTGTCTATTACAGAGTGGGAAATGAGCGAGGAGTAGAGAGGACTGAGGAAACATCGTGCTCATTTGCCTGGTAAGAGACTGGCACACCAGTTATTCTTGGCTCAATAACTGTTGCTCTAAATTACCTATTAGAGAACCAATTTCCGGTAAAAGAAAGGAGATTGTATTATGAAATGGGGAAAAAAATTCAGATTGTTTTTGGGTGGCTTTTTGTTGTTGTTATTGTTGCTGTTATTGGTCTATAGAGGGAAGCCATACTTCTGTAAACACAAACCTGGCACATTTCAAAGTGATCACTGTAATCCTAAGGAGGAATGGAGAGAGCAGATCTCCTGGTACCCCACATGCTCTCCTACCTAAGAAACTAATGCCTGAGTGAAAAGCACTGGGTAAGAAGAAATCAACGTTTTCGCAGATAGTCCCCAATGTGGGATGTTTGAGATATCTAACAGTTAAAATAAAAAAAAGTATGTCTGGTAAAGCTGACATGATGTGTCTCCTAGTTTTTTTTCCCCATGTATTTATGTCATGAATTGTGGAATACTATCTCTCAATTGAGAGAAATACATAGACATTGCTGTTCTTTAGGTATTTAATGTATAATAAATTTATATTTAATATTAAACTTTTATTTTTAAGATAAAATAAAAGTTATGATAGTAAGTTTTTTCTCATTTGTTTGTTTCGTTTTCAGCTTGAAGCAACATGTTGTTTTCTTCCTAGTTTTTACAGACGGGGTCTTGCTGTGTCTCCTAGGCTGGCCTCCAGTTTGTCGTCTCCTGCCTCAGCCTCCGGAACGCTGAGGTTACAAGTGTGCACAACAGGTCCATCTTGCGTTTCCAGAATCAGTATTCCACGGTCCTCGTGTCTGTTTCGTTAGTGTGTAAACTTTTCCCCAAAGAGCTACCGTTGAGCCAGGAAGTTGCAGTTCTTCTCCTCTCCAGAATTATTGGCAAATCTTTCTTCCCACTTCCTAAAGAAATAACCAACAATTTCCCATGCTTTCCTGAGTGATGGTGGGAAATACGGTAATTAATTTATCCCTCTGTTGCTCAGATTTGGGGGAAATGTTACAGGTTAAAAGAAGAGCAAGGTAATGACTTCCTATTATGGAAGAGAGATGCTATGAAAGATTTTATTGTTTTAAAAATTACTGTAAATTTATTTTCTTTTAATTTGGAGGCAAATTACCAAAAAGGAGGGGGGGACCTGTAGCATGTCACATTTTAAAACTGCATGTAAAAATTCAACTCCACTCACTTCCCTGACAGTTTCCTATAACAAAGCACTAGTTCAACAGTCAAGAGTGGTGCATACAGCTGCTGGTCAGGAGCTCGGGATAGGGATTTAGTGACATTACCTTAGCTATTCTCCCAGGGAACCATTTTAAAACACTGTGTGTGTTTCACCTTATCATTGTCCTCAGCTAATGTCCATCTGTTTAACTACTTCCCAAGGACATGTAACTATATTTTATTCTGTCTTTTGTCTCAATGGAACCTTTAACTATTTCCTTAGTACATATAACTATGCAACAGGAATGAGATCAGAGACTGGGAGCTGCTAGAAGTGTTTCATTCATTTTCAAGAAAACCCCTGCTGGGTTGAAGCTCACTGTTAAGAGTACCTGCAAACATCCTCACAGCCTTGGCTAGGCTCCTCAGCTCCTCCCCGGAAAACATACTTCACAAACGAGGTAAGTTCAATTTTTCTGAGGCATTATTGTGGTCAGAGGCTCCAAATCAGCCCAAGCAGACACAAGAGCAGTTCATGCAGGGCAGCACAACAGACGTCACGGGAGAGAAGAGGTTGATGAATCAGGGCCACAGAGCAGACTCCGGAGGTAAACTGCGACCCCGGAATGCCAGTTGAAGCAAGTATTTAAGCATAAAAATGATAAGCATTTGTTGCCAAGTCACAGTTGCAATTTTCACCAATCAGGATTTAGAGATTAGAGGCTTCCTTGAAAGTTTCATCATGGTCAATCAACATACAATGCAAGCTTTTCAGTCCCATGCATTTGTTCCTTCTGTTGTTAGGAACAGCCAGGATGTTCTAAAGAACTAAAGATGCATGTTGATAATTTCTAGGGTTCATGGAGAAGGTGGGCCAGCCATTGGAAGGTTCTCAGCTCCTCTAGGACTTAGGAACCTGAATTTTGTTTCAGCCTACAGGTAAAATGGAGTCTGAAGTCAAAATGGCGGTGCTCAGGCCAAGGTGCCTTGGCCTGCTCCCTTCAGCATTAGTTTGACAAAACTGAAACTTAAAATGTTAATAACTGTACGGTGACATAATGGAGATTGTAAAGTTTCATTTGGGAAATAAAATTTTTGTGACTAAGCAGTTGTGGAAAACACCTGAGGAATTTTGTGGTGATTCTTGGTTATCTCTAAAGTTACTTTTTTTGTTTGTTTGTTTGCTTGTTTTGGTTTTTTTGAGACTGGGCTTCTCTCTGTAATAGGCCTGGCTGTCCTGGAACTGGCTCTGTAGAGACCAGGTTGGCTTTGAACTCACAGAGATCCACCTGCCTCTGCCTCCCAAGTGCTGGGATTAAAGGCATGTGTCACTACTACCTGGCAACATTAATTTATTCAATGAGGTAATCATGTGTTTAAGATTTTATTATTTTTAGTCTAATAGCTTGGGACCCAAATTGATACATAATCAAATAATCTGTGCTGTGGATCTGATTATCTGTGTTGTGGTCGAACTTCTTATATTTGACTTCCTACAGCTTAATTTCTCAACTTCATTTTCATTACAGTATCAGAAAAAGAAAAAATACTAAACTTACAAATTAAATTTCTATATCCAAAGCCAATAAAATATGCTAAAGTATTAATATTCCAAATAATATACAGACACAGGAAACAGTGACTGAGGCATTACAGCTAATGATAGAAACGTTTTCAAAGGTTCTATGTTCTCAGTACTGTCTTCTTCTTGTAAATCTGGTTCAGGATGCCTTTGTGGGATCACTTTCCCATGGGGTCAGGGAGTTTTAGTCTGTCCTTAGGCCAAAGTCCATTTCTCCAATCTGGCCCTGGATCTCACAAATGCTTATGATTGGCTACCAGAGAGACGTGCCCAGAGTCAGCACTGGAAAAACAAACCTGTGTCAAAGCCTGGGTGAGTCAGCCTCATTGTTCTCAGCATATTAAAGTTATAAAATAGAAGGTTGAGCAATACACACCTGTATATCAAATTTGTTAGCAATTCCAAACTTGGAATTTATGTCCCCGAGAGTCCTCAGCCACAACTCTAGTTCCTGAATGCAGATGCTAAATGAAAGCCATGAGATTTACGGAGTCTGTTAGTTATTTCAGTCATTTTTTTCCTCACTTTGGACCTTATTTATGTACATACAGCCTTGCGATCTTGGCCACACTTTTACTCTAAATTCTGCAGACTCTGTTCATCACATGGCAAAGAGAAATGCTTCCCGGTGGCAGAGGCAGCAGCTCACAGGGAAGATTGTTTTATAAAAGAAACAGGACAGCTGCAGATTATAACCATCATTTAATCTAGTTAGCAATTCTGCTGCTCATGATCATTCTGGAGGGGATTTTAATATGGAAAATAGGTTAATAGAACTGGACAGGAAAAATTCTTGATCAGTTTATGGAATTAGGGCTATAAATTAATAAGATGGCATATGCTTCTACCTGGCATATACGGGTATTGGGTAACCCTATCAATCCAGGGTTTTTCAGTTGCCTTCCTGCTCAGGTTGTGGCCTCAGACTAACATGGTTCTCTCCTGGGAGCTTGTGAGAATGCAAACTTGCAGCCTCCCACCTCAGAATCAGAGTCCAAGTTTTAGGAAGATCCACAAGTGATTCCTATGCACATGAGATTTAGAGAAAACACTTTCCTGGTTCATAGGGACTTCCAACTTGGTTCAGACTTGCAAGCTAGCTAAGATTCAATGGACAATTGCTCTACCAATGGTTTTTGTTGTTCTTTTTCTTTTTCTTTTTTTCCACAGAAAGAAACACAGCTCTTTTGAAAAGGACTCATACCACTCCCAAGACAAAGATAATGGATGCACCTGACCTCTGGAGCCCCCCGGAAGTACAGTTTTGCTTTGCGGTGGCAAACAATTCCTGCCCTAGGAAGGAGAGGCCCATGTTGGTCATCTGTGCCATGTACCTTGTCATGATTGGCGCAATAGTGATGACCATGCTGGGAAACATGGTTGTGATCATTTCTATTGCCCACTTCAAACAGCTCCACTCCCCAACCAACTTCCTTATTCTCTCCATGGCCACCACGGACTTCCTGTTGAGCTGTGTGGTCATGCCTTTCAGTATGATCAGGTCCATAGAGTCCTGCTGGTATTTTGGAGACCTCTTTTGCAAAGTTCACAGCTGCTGTGACATCATGCTCTGCACCACCTCCATTTTCCACCTCTGCTTCATCTCAGTTGACCGCTACTACGCTGTGTGTGACCCTTTGCATTACGTCACCAAAATCACCATCCCTGTCATAGAGGTCTTTCTACTTGTCAGTTGGTCCATTCCCATCTTTTTTGCCTTTGGCCTGGTATTCTCAGAATTAAATTTGATCGGTGCTGAGGATTTTGTGGCAGCCATTGACTGTACAGGTTTGTGTGTGTTGATATTTAACAAGCTCTGGGGGATGTTAGCTTCCTTCATAGCCTTCTTTCTGCCTGGGACAGTCATGGTGGGGATTTACATACACATTTTCACAGTTGCCCGAAAGCATGCCAGGCAGATTGGTACAGGTCCTGGGACAAAACAGGCCCTCTCAGAAAGCAAGGTGAAGGTCACATCCAAAAAAGAAAACAAGGCCACCAAGACTTTGAGCATTGTCATGGGAGTGTTTGTATTGTGCTGGCTGCCATTTTTCATTTTGACAATCGTAGACCCTTTCATTGATTTTACAACCCCTGAAGATTTGTATAATGTTTTCCTCTGGCTAGGTTATTTTAATTCCACTTTCAATCCCATCATATATGGCATGTTCTATCCTTGGTTTCGCAAAGCCCTAAGGATGATAGTCACAGGAATGATCTTCCGTTCTGACTCTTCTACCTCAAGCCTGCATCCTGCACATTCTTAGACAATGCCCTCCCTTTAGCCTAGCTTATTATTATTATTATTATTATTATTATTATTATTATTATTTTGGTTTTTTGAGACAGGGTTTCTCTGTGTAGCTTTGAGCCTCTCCTGGAACTCACTTAGTAGCCCAGGCTGGCCTCAAACTCACAGAGATCTACCTGGCTCTGCCTCCCGAGTGCTGGGATTAAAGGCATGCACGACCACCACCCGGCTAGCCTAGCTTATTTTTAAAGAAATGATCCTGAATGTTCTTTCTTCCCAAGGAAAAAGGAGTTGGGTGGTTAGATGAGAAAACTTTCCAGCAGACATTATGGCCACCTGAGAAAACAGTAGCCCTAATGTGCCTTTTGTCATTGTGCTGGTGTGTGTGTGTGTGTGTGCACCAAAGCTCACAGAATGGTTCATTTCTGGGCTGCTACATAGGGCACTCATTTCAGCCAACAAGAAAACCAATTTCCAGCAAACGCTGGTGACTCCTGAAGTATGAAATTTAGGGATTTACTTCTTTGGCTTAGATTTAATGAGAGTGTCCTCACTTGAACTTGGAACATCAGGGAAGGAGACACAGGCACTTTCTACAATCACTGACAGCCACGTACCATCTCTAATTATCCAAACCTCTGCTGAGACCATTATTGTTTGTATAGAGGATTGATAAAGAACTTATGCATACCAGGGCCCCAAAATTAAGGAATATGCAACAAGAGCAGGTAAAACGAAGCAGACAGTTATCAATACTTTCAGATTTAAGTCTCTTTTCAAGAAGAATTGATGAGGGATTCATCATAGCTGATAACACTGAACTCTCAGTAAATGAGAAAAAGAAGTAAAGAAAGAGTCTTAGGAAAAATTTTCCTTTTTTCTTTTGATGTACATCTTTGCTGTATATTGGTATGTATACATTCTGTGAGTATATGTACTAAGTGTGTGTGTGTGTGTGTGTGTGTGTGTGTGTGTGTGTGTGTGTAGGGGACAGGAGTATGTGTTTGGTGTGTGTATGCACTAACTGTTAACCAAGTCTTAAGTTAATTACAAAACTGAACTCTTTTCCCCATCCCATACTTTGGGACATTGTTGTCTCACTGAATGTCATTTCCTCATGTTCTCTTTGTTTCTAGCTTCCTCCTCCCTCAGACATGAACTTCACTAACATTGTCCCTTGTCATCTTGTTTCTTCTTTTCTAATTCCTGCAGTGATATCAGCACTCTTTGTCAAGTCGATTCTCCTTATCTATTCACTTGGCCAATGCCATGACAGTCTGTTGTAGGATACTTGGGTTTTCTGGTGTTCATGTCTGTAAGTCTTAAGTGAACGCTTTATGAGCCTGTTCTCATCTTTGATCTACCCTTAGCCCAGTATTTCCACTGGCCAATTGCTCTTCAGTGAAAAACACCTCTAAAGAAACATTTATATTCCTAGCTGGGAGCCCCTGGGAATCTCTTGACCTGCATGTACTGTTAAATATCTGAGCTTGCAGAGGTCAGGATTTGATCATCTGAATAGAGCATCTTCAAGGTACAGAGAAATCTTCAAGGTTCAGTAAATTACTCTTGTTATCATAGGACAATAGTTGAAGTGAAAATTGGGCTTTGAGGTGATTGGCCACAGTTTATTGTCTTGTGGGTGAGATCATTTAATCCTTTAGATATTCTTCACCCTGAAAGCCGATGGCAGCATCCAGAAGCTGAGGTACTCTTTCTTTTCAAAGAGCCAAAGGCACAGGGGAGTTCCTCAGGGCTGTACCTCAATCCAGGTCTTGAAGGTACAAGATGTCCTCTTATAATTAATTGCAGGGACAGCTTAAGACTCCCTTCTATGGTGGGCCTCCTTCCTTCTGGTAGTTCAACAAGGTCCTTTGCTCTACTGAATCTAAGTGACTGAATGCGGGGGGGGGGGCGTCACTCATCACATAATCATTCTTTCCATTGAACCTCAAAATAACACACAGTCTGTGACAATATAAAGAACTGGGGCCTGAGGCCTTCTAACAAGTCAACATTTTCTACAAGAAGGCCAAGTAAAGGAAAATTAAGGGGCTGGTAGAAGCCTCTAACAAGGTCAAAATCATTCCTTATGTTAAGGAATTTTATAGTTTAAAATCATGTCCAAGAATATTACTAAAGTGTTTTCCAGAACATTCTGGTATACACTTCCTATGCCTGAAATAGAAGCAGAAATGAAATGTCATACCATGTATCTTCCAATTCTTCTCTTTGGAAGACCCCTCTGGGTTGGATAGAGTAGCCATTACCTCAGAAAGTTGGTGACTTCCATGGATACATGGCTCTGTACCCAAACACATTAAGGTTAATAAACATTTATTTAGCCCTACTATTTGCCTGTAGCTTCTCTGAGTGCTTGTGTTTCAGAGGTGAGTGAAACAAGTTCCATTTTCGAGGGGCTGCTCCCCTAATGGGGAGGATCAGCCACTTACCAGGACTGAAGGACCATGGATGCTGTGAAAATCCAGACCCAGGAATCTTTGAGAGCACAGAGGGAGAAAACAGCCTCATTTGGCTATAGTGGAGACTGTGCCTTTTAAGTCAAGGAGACATATCAGTTATGTAAGAGAGGCAGCATCTCCACAAGAATTGAGATGAATGCTAGGGAAGGTAATGAGAACCACAGAGAAACACCACTAAGCTGTCGAATGATGCTTTGTTTGAGGAAGCAGGATTGTGCAGGAACTCACAAGCACTGAAGTGGGGCTGGAACATGAGCCGGTAAAGACAGTGGTGAGCAGTCGCCTCTGGATAGCTGGTGTTTTGTGGCCTGTGCTTGTACATTTTATGGCAAACCCAGAACCACCGGTGCTCTACAGTGCCAGCTGTCAGGAAGACTAGATGGATGCGGAGCAGAAGTGTGCTGCTCAGCTGGAGCCCATTGGCTCCTCCTTCTCTCCAGTGCAGTATCAACTTACTGCTAAGTTGCAGAATGATGGCCACTGTTTTCTTTTGTCCTTTTGAATCTTGGGAGCATCCTGTATGTGATCCTTTAAATTGGGATCATGGCCAGAAAGATATTTGGGAGATGCAGTTTCTAGCTGAAGTTGCACAACATGACTTGCCATAGGGAATAAAATGAGAGAAAAGAACACAGACTGTCAGAATAGAGTCAGTTCAGCTAGACAGGCTGACCTGCATGGTGTGTGACGAGGCTTGGTGAGCCCCACATGCAAACTGCTGGGAAACTACATCTATTTAGTGAGTCGGAAGATTGAAATACGAATCTATTCCAACTACTAAATTTCCACGCTTGTCTCCATCTCTCATTAAAACATTTAAGTTCTGTGTAACCCAGACTGGCTTAGGTCTCTTAATCCTCCTGCCTCAGCCTCTTGGGTGCTGACACAACAGGTGTCCATCTCTATTCCAAACTAGCTCTGATTTTAGTAGACTGGCATATGAATGAAGAGGTTAAAAACTAACATATTCAGTGTAAAGATAATAATACGATCATCCTCTCTCTGGGGCCTATTTCCAGGTTGGGAAGGGTCTCCCACACATCTGTGCCAGCTGCTTCAGCATGTCACCACATGTGGGCTCTGAAATGATCTTCTGGGAACACACTTGCTTATAGAGAGAGGAGGGAGGAAAACGAGGACAGGGTTCTGGGGCAATCCCTCTAGAGTTTCACCTCTTGGAAGCAACTTAGTCTTATTCTCTCGATTGTCACTCTGCTACTCAGAGCTATAGGCCACTGAAGGTTCTGTGCTGGTGAGATAAGCTTATTCTTAATCTCCACCATCCCAAAGATCAATGTAGTAGAATGAGACTTGGATCTCCTGTTATGTAGCTTGTCTTTTATGCCCTTAGTCATAACAAGCCATCATGTAAAAGCATAACAAACTTGTGCTTTTACAGCTGTCCTGCTCTTCTCAGTGGTGTCTCTTCCCTTTCTTTTCACCTAAGATGGGTCTGGGGCATGCAGCAGCAGAAGCTACTCATGGATAGAGTGGCTGGATTTGTTGCAAAGCAGAAAGATAGTTGTCCAGCTTCCATCCTTTTGTGAGGGATGAGTTAATGAAGAAGGCCTGGGGTCATAGAGTAGGACAAGCCAAGCCAGCTTGGCTAGTTCCTCCTAAGTGATCCTCAACAACTCCTTTTGCCTTTCTAAGCCTTTACTTTCTAATCTGTATACAAACCAAGCAACAATCTCCCTGCTTTGTGGGATCAATAGCTGTGCAAATGAGACACATGCTATCATTTCTTACCATTATTCCTCATCTTCCTTTTAAAACTTTATAGATTCTTCCTTTCATAGGAGAGAATTTTTTTTTTTTACAAGAGTGGAATAAGGCTGATGAGATGGCTCAGGTAAAGGTGGCTGCAGAACAAGCCTAGCAAACCGTGTTCAGTCCTCTGAACCCACATAACAATGGAAGAAGAGAAGCAACTCCATGGAGTATAACGAGGGAACCAACCACAGACCCACTGGGAGCTGTCACTCCCTGTGGACATGCGCCCACAGAGATGTGCATGTTCAGTTTTGTCACACCCGACTTCTTGATATCTGTCTTTCCTACTCAAAACATTGGTTGTTTTGCCAGCTTGTGTCCCCATGAGCAGGAGCACAGTGTGGCAGTGTATGCATAAAGGGTGTGGCAGAGAAGAGCTGCTCACATTGTGGCAGCTAGACGATAGGCCAAGAGGTATAAAGGAAGGGACCAGGACAAGATGCAGCTGCCGAGGACACGCCCCAGTGACCCGCTGTCTTTGACCAAGCATCACCTCCCTCCTTTCTTTCCACTAGATCGATCAAGTACAAGTAAATGAAGAGGCTAATTTATTTATTGTTAGGCCAGCGTCCTCGTGATCTAATCACTTTTGGAACATCCCCCACCCAGGGCATGTTTTATTAACCTCCCAGGTGTTTCTCAGTTAAATCAAATTAAAAGTTAAGGTTAACCATCATTTTTACTAATAATGCCATGGCTATATTGGCCAGTAACAGTAGAACTGTATCATCAAGTTTTATTTATTTATTTATTTTTTCTGGAGCTGAGGACTGAACCCAGGGCCTTGGCACTCTACCAGTGAGGTAATCCCCAACCTCTGTCATCAAGTTTTAAATATGTTCTTATTTATTCTTTGACACTTTAATGTATAAGATTATATTTTGATCAAATTCCTGCCCCTTTCCTTTTCTTACCCCCTCCCACTTTTCTTTTTCCCACTAAATCTTCTATTTCATATATTTTAAAATATAATCTACCAAGTTTAATAAGGATTGCTTGCATAAGTGTGGATATGGGACTATGTATTGAATTGTGGGCAACTCATCAGTGGCGACCACTAAAGAAAAATGACTGCCTCACCCCCAGCAGCCATTAGCAGCCAATAGCTCCTTATCTAGAGGTAGAGCCTTATGAGTCCATCTCTTATTCATGCTGGAATATTGACAGGCTCGGTCTTGTACATATCTGTTGTAGGCAGCCTCAGCTCATGAGTGAGTTTATAAGTACAATCAATGTTCAAGTCATGTCCAGAAGAGAGTATTCACAGCAGTCCTTCCCATTTGCTGGCTCTTACATTCTCTCCTGACCCCTACCATCCAAGATACTTCACGAACCACGATGGAGCAGATGATGTAGGATATTCCATTTAGAGTTGAGCACTCAACAGTCAGTCATGCATTCCCAATGGTGTGATTAGTTGTAACTCTCTGCAGTAACCACTGGCTACTTAAAAAACAAGCTGTTCTGACCAAGTTCAGAGAAACACAAACCTATGAGTAAAACATAAATGTTAAGGGTGCAGCTTGACAACATGAGTATTTAGCAAATCAGCAGCAGTAAGTTCTTCCTTAGGGCCTACAACCTCTTCTGCCATGGACTTTCAGCCAGATTTATAACAGGTATACATTCAAATCCATAAAGCAGTCCTCAGATTCCATCAGAAAGTCGCTGATTACCTAACATTCATGCCAATATTGCACCAACAGGCACATTGTTATAATTAGTTCTAGTGATGGAAAAATATATTGTTGCAGGAATTACACTATAGTTTAGTTACTCCATCCTCTACTAGAGACACTCAGGTTATTCCAAGCTTTTACTACTATTCACAGTTTTCCACAGAAATATCTTTAGTACACACAGTTCATATTCGTGTGGTTATCTTTCTGAGATATATCCCTTGAATTGTTATGACTAGTTCCAAGAATTCATTGTCACTAACCACCCTCACTCCTTGTTCTAGGAAGGATTTAAGAAAGACTTAAACAAATGCCTATAAGAAGAAGACATGGTATATGTTTTAAAAAGAAGAGAAGAAGAAAACCAGGTTGATGTAGATGATGCTGGCCATGGCAAGATGAAGGTCTGCCACCAAGAGTAGTTCCACAGAGCTCAGTCAAGTGAAGCTATAGTACAAATCCTAACCACAGGCTTGTGCTCCTCCCCTGTCTCACCAACAGCCTCCTCATGCCTTTGATACCCTCTTCCAGGGCCCACTGTGCCAGCTCCAAGGGCTGTAGATCTTTGCAGGCAACACAGCTCTTGTAGAGTAGCAGCCCAACTTCTAAGCCGGGTTGTGCATCTCGTCCTAACTCACTCGGTGCCTGTGAGGTCAGGTAAAAGCTACACCACAGAGTGTTCTTCACAGCATCCTCAAAATGTCAGCTTGTCTGGAGCATCCTCCATCATAGCAGATCCATGTTCTCTGTACAGCTGATGGATGCCAGGTACTGGGAGAGACTTTAAGCTCAGTTCCTCCTCTCATCAAGATTGTATTGATGGGGCCCGGGAAAGAGACAGGAATTGACAGTCAAGAATCTTACAGAATGCTATAAATGAAGAACAGAGGATTTGAGTACAGAGTACATATGAGTAGGGCATGCAGTCTTTGGGAATCCAGGAATAACTATCTAACAATGCATACAGTACAGAGGAGGTCAGGTAAAATACAGTGAGGGGCATTAGAAAGTGGGGATATCAGAAAGTCCCCATGTGTAAGTTCCTTAAGAATCACCTCAAAAGTAACATAAAGAAGAAACTTAAGCAAATGCATAAGATACTACAAGTTTAGAGAGCATGCAAAACAACAAGAGAAGTGAACTAACAACTGTTGATAACCTACTATGCTCCAGGACAGTGGTATAATGTGTTTCATTTAATTTTCTAAATGTTTTAAGCCCAGCAGATTAGAACCTGCTGCTCCCAGAGAGGTTAAACATCTTCCAGGATCGCACAGCACTAACATTAGAAGTGATGTTCAAAGCAGATTTGCCTCTCTGCAGAGCCCATGCTCTTTGTATTCTAATGATTACCCAAATTTTCCTGCTTACAGGCTTTAGCAGCTGAGGCACTACTAACAGTGGGTTGTTTTGTAGTCCATACACACTTGGATTACTTCTTCATTTGAAGACAGTTGCTTTTACTATTAATTCTGAGAATGCGAATCGTCATTTTATCAGATTACTGTGATTGCTCTTTTCGATCAAAACTATAAGTAGAAACACTCAGCTCTTGGAACACTCAGCCCTAAACTGGGTGTCTTCATCAAGTTCCTCCACTCAGGGCTCCGAAAACCTTGCCGAAGAGGTGTCTGAAAGAGTTTAAGAGCCACAGGGAATGGAGGACACCAGGAGACAAGGCCCTCTAAACCAACATGATCAAAGCTCATATGAACTCACAGAGACTGAGGCAGCATGCACAGGGCCTGCATGGTCTCTGTGTATATATTATGGCTTCCAGTTTACTGTTTTTATAGGATTATTGAGTGTGAGAATGAGTGAGTCTCTGGGTTTTTTGTTTGTTTTTTTCTGTGTGTGTGTACCTTCTCTTGGGTTCTTTTTGTTTGTTTGTCCAATTGTGATGTGTTAGCTTTTGTTTTATCTTATTATATTCTATTATTATGCTTTAGAAGCCTGTTAGTTTTCTAATGAAAGACAGAAAGGGAGGAGAGTTAGAGAGGAACTGGGAAGAGTAGAGGGAGGAGAAACTCTAATCAAGATATATTATATGAGAAAAAAATCTATTTTTAATAAAAGGGAAAAAAGGAAATTATTTTAAAAACTTCTTATCTGGCTGTTTCTTTTGTGTTTTGTTCATGGTTTCTCTGTGTAGCCCTGGCTGTCTTGGAACTCTCTCTGTAGACCAGGCTGGCCTTGAACTCATAGAGATCCATCTGCCTCTGCCTTCCAAGTGCTGGGATTAAAGGAGTGCACCACCACGCCTGACTATCTGGCTGTTTCTAATACACTTAGTATGTTCCCTTAGAATCCTTGGCTTTTCTCTGAAATAGCTTTATATAGTCTTTCTGATGTGACCGACCTTCAGAACCATTTTCTTAACAATCTACTCTTTTCTTTATATGAAACAGTGTCTTTGAGTCCAGTTCAGAATGACTTCAGGTTTATGATCCTTAGCTTCCAGCTTGAGGGATTTATAGGGTCCTCTACCACTACTCAAGTAACAGTTAGTCAGCGTTATTCTTATGTCAGTAGAGATGTATAAAGGAACTCCTAGAGTAGCAGGTGCTTGAAAGGGTTTTAAAACCCCTGACATTAACTAAAGCATATATCTAGTAATTATCTACAAAAGGGTAACTTGGTGGCTAGTCCCAAACACAGGAGTGAAAAGCAGAATCTAAACCCCAAAGTGTTTAAATTGCATCTCTAATTAATTGCCGTATTGAAAAGGTAAGGAAACAATGGAGTCTGTGAATAGCGTGGACTGCTCCTTGGCACACCGTCACTGTTTGTTTGTACCAACCCACAGGGAGGAGCAGGTTCTTCTGAGAATATAAAATCTCCTCTGGCCTCATGTCTGTCACTTTTGCTGATAAAAGAGCTCTGTGCATGTCTGTGTCCACCTGGAACAGACACTTCTTCTTTTATGGGGTGACTGATTCCTGCCTGAGTAAGTAATTTGGAAACCCTCAGTCTACTTTAAATTTTTTTTACATTTATTATTATTTTGTTTGTTTATTTGAGACATGTCTGCTGTATCCCGGACTAGTTTTGAACTTACTGTGGTACTAAGGATGGTCCTGGACTCACGATTTTCCTTTCTTCTCTTCCCTTGTGATGAGATTACAGGTGTGCATGACCACACTAAGTTGATATGGTGCCATAGATCCAACCCAGAGCTTTGTGCACTCTTAGAAAGAACTCTCTATACGATGAGCTACATCCTCAGGTCCTCAGCTCAGTGTGTCAGTACATGGTTCATACTCTACAGGTCGGTAGAGTGTGAATCAATCAAATATTTTCTCATCTCAGATAGTTTCACTCTATGTGTTTTATTTTAAAAAATGTGCAATGCAAAAGAACTGCATTAAGGAATTTTTTGTCCTTCTAATTATTTGTCTTCTGAATTCTTATTTGGGGATGAGTTGTTACAATTAAAAACTCGAACCTCCTGTATTATTGTCAGTTTACTTAATCATTGAAGGAGAAGGCTAGATATTCTCTTCCAAGAAACAATGTGTTCACGATAGTTAATTTATCTCTTAGTTCAGACTCAAAACTTAAAATCTCACTTGGCAAGTGAGTGCCTTATCAAAAAGAGAATGCTTTACGATTTTATATGGAATACTATGACACACTTTCCTTCAAGGAAACATTTAGCATACATCCTCTTTTATTCTTTTAAGGATATCATCTACATGAGTTTTAAAAGAGCCAGTCTGATGGACCGGCTAGCATAGTCCTGTACCTCTAGTCCCATGCTACACTTGATTTTCAGGGTGTATTTGATCCAGTACTCAGGATCAATCAACTCAACCACCCTTTAGTTTTCTCTTCTTGAGATCATTCTGTGCATGTTTAAGAAACAATTAATATAATCATCTTATTATTTTAGTAGAAAAGGAGACCAGGTCCCAGAGGAAGCCGAAGAACACAATCTGTAAATGAGAGCTGTCCTCCTCCCGAGTGCTGGAGAGCAGCCAGCAGCGTTCTGCTTCCAGGTGAATGGGTCTTGCCCTAGGACAGTCCACCCTCTGCCCATCCAGGTGGTCATCTACCTGGCCTGCACTGTAGGTGTGCTGATCACAGTCCTGGGGAATTTGTTTGTGGTGTTTGCCGTGTCTTACTTCAAAGTGCTCCACACTCCCACCAACTTTCTGCTGCTCTCCCTGGCCCTGGCTGACATGTTGCTGGGTCTGCTGGTACTTCCCCTGAGCACCGTCCGCTCGGTGGAGAGCTGTTGGTTCTTTGGGGACTTCCTCTGCCGTCTGCATACGTACCTGGACACGCTGTTCTGCCTCGCCTCCATCTTCCATCTCTGTTTTATTTCCATCGATCGTCATTGTGCCATCTGTGACCCCCTGCTCTATCCCTCCAAGTTCACAGTCAGGATAGCCTTCCGGTACATTGTGGCCGGGTGGGGGATACCGGCAGCCTACACTGCCTTCTTTCTCTACACAGATGTGGTGGAGAGAGGGCTCAGCCAGTGGCTGGAAGAGATGCCCTGTGTGGGCAGTTGTCAGCTGCTGTTCAATAAGTTCTGGGGCTGGTTAAACTTCCCTGCATTCTTTGTTCCCTGTCTCATCATGATCAGCTTGTATGTGAAGATCTTTGTCGTTGCTACCAGGCAGGCTCAGCAGATCAGCGCCCTGAGCCAAAGCTTGGCTGGGGCCGTCAAGAGAGAGAGAAAAGCAGCCAAGACACTGGGCATTGCTGTGGGCGTCTACCTTGTGTGCTGGCTGCCCTTCACCGTTGACACACTAGTTGACAGTCTCCTTAACTTTATCACCCCACCCCTGGTCTTCGATATCTTTATCTGGTTTGCTTATTTCAATTCAGCCTGTAACCCCATCATTTACGTCTTCTCCTACCGGTGGTTTAGGAAGGCTCTGAAGCTCCTCCTGAGCCGGGAGATCCTCTCACCACGGGCGCCGACTATTGATTTGTTTCGCGACTGACTCATGCAGGAGGAAGGAAGGTAGTATGGCTGTAGGCGATGGTGTTTCCCTAGTTTGCAGGCAGCCTCCAGGGCTTAAATGGAGAAGAAAAGCGTGTTACTTAGTCAGCAAAGGAGTGAAACACCTTTCTCACCGAGTATTCTCATAGAAGAATGTAGGGAAAGGACTGAATAAGGTCATCTGAATACATGGAAGGTAAGCAAGAATCCTGGGAAATGTCCTGCCCCAATATCGTTGCTTCCTAGAAACTAAGAAGCAGAGGTTGAAGTTGCCTGGGGTTTGCTTTCTAAGTTCCTCCTGCGTGTGCTACGTGCAAAGGTCACAACTCTGACTCTTCCCTCTGCCACGCTATTTCCCCCCTAAAACGGCCTGAAAACAAGACAGTGTCTAGTCTAACTTTGGGAAACTATGCTTGAGTCATAATTTTATGCCATACTCAACAATTGGAGTACAGCACTTAGAATGTGTCTTTCTTTAAATGTTCATGTTAGAATCCCGTCTCCTTAGAACCTGACCCTTTCAATGGGGAATCATTTTATATTGTTAAAGGAATATTTTCTTCATTAAGAATAAGAGAAACCTGAATTGTGCAATGTATTCTGTGATAATTAGCCACATCTTGCCATAGTCTTTTAGATCTGCATCACATAAACTAAATCTACTATGTTCCCGCAAGTCCCAGTGTATGATTTTCAGAGGTAAAGCAAATACCTGAGTCCCCTGCATAGAGAGAATGGAAGCAAATATACATTAGCAATTGTTACTAATAAGAGTACATCCTGCTTCTTTTTTTTTAATTTCCTAAAAGAAGGTCTCTAGTCACCCTGCTTTCATATTTTGCATTGGCTGTTTGCAAATAAATAATTGCTTCTTTGTTATTTTTTTTTTGTAAATTAATTTGAAGTTTCTGGAGTCCATTCATATTTACAGACATGGATATATGTTTATGGTTTTGTCAATCTCAATAAACAGACCATGAATGCATGCGTGTGTTTTTGAAACAACTTTAATGTTAAAACTCACAAAGAACTAATCACTAAGTGGTTTAAGTAAAAACAATGATTCACTTTCAGATAACAACCTTTAAGGAAGTAAATGTCTATCATATCTTTTGTTTTCTCTTATATGTAGAACCCAGATTTAAAAATCATATATAGCTATGCTATGACTACACGCTCTAAGAGACAAATATCTTTGGACCTTTTGGACAGTAGAAACCCTCTTCTGAGATCTCAGTATGATGTGCTACTTTGCTGAATTAATACTCGAATCCCTCTGTGCTCCCGTTAAGAGGGAATCAATTGCACTTAAGTCAAATGCCCTGACTTTTGTGATGTATGGACTTCTGAGTATATGGTAAAGACTGTGGACCCCACTTCAAAATACAGTTTCTAAGTGGATGAAATAATTTAAAAGACAGAAATCCAAAGAAAAACAATCATGTTGAAACACATCTTTAAAATATCTTGAAAATAGCCACATCTGTAATGCAACAAAATGTGAAAATATCCAACTCTGTCGGCAGGTAAAATTCAAAGTAGCGATGCATTAATGAATTTACACAATATCAGCAACAGCTGAGATGTGAGAATATTGATTTCTGTTTGTGACAAATATCAGAGCAATTGCTAAGTTCACTGCGGGTTCTGCCCATATCAAAAATGGGACAGATAAAACTTCAGATATGGTCCATCGATAGAAAGGTTTCTTCATCATATAGGACTCCTCCTTTAAACATGAATTCAAAGCACTCTTTCAAACACAGTAGCTTTGGGCTCAGATATAAGCAGAAGGCAGCAGCAGTGGAATGTCTCCACTAATGCCTTACCTAGTGGTACCCAAGAAGTGCTTTTCTTCATCAAGAGCATCTCGCTGGAGAAGAGGTCAAAAGTATAATCGTGGTGGCAGTGGTGGTGATGGTGGTGTGTGTACATGCTTGCTTACATTTTTTGCATGTGTGTGTATATGTTTCACAAAACGTCAATATATTCTAACGGCTGGAGAGATGGTCCAGTGGTTAAGAGCACTTGTTGCTCTCGCAGAAGACCCAGGTGCAATTCCCAACACCCACGTCAGGCAGCTTATAACTGCATATAACTCCCGTTCCAAGGATCCAATGCCCTTCTCTGGCCTCCATGGGCACCTGTACACATGTGGAATATACACACAGAAACGCACACATACACATATGACATTTACATAAAAATAGTAATAAAATAAAATTTCAAAATGTAGTCTAAACTTCTAAGGTCCTTGTTTTGTATGACCCCAAACAGTAGTTCATTCTCTATACACATTTCAGTTTATTTATATTGCTTTCTTTAGCTAAGTCAAACCCATTGTAGCTCAGACAGCTGGCTGTATGAATGAATAAGTCACACATTGAAGTGCATATTTATACTAGTATACATAAGTGTGTGTGTGTGTGTGTGTGTGTGTGTGTGTGTATACTCATGAGAGAAGAGACTCATCACCTTAACATCAGGCCTGAACACCAGTGACATGTTACCCCTCAGTGACTCCTCTTTTACACTCCTTCCTAAAAATTTATTTATTTTACATCCTGACTGCAGTTTTTCTTCTCTCTTCTCCTCCAAATCCTCCCCTCTGCTCCCCCCCCCACCAAATCCACTCCTCCTCCATTTCTGTTCAGAAAAGGGCAGGCCTCCCATGTATATCAACCAAACACAGCATATCAAGTTGCAGTAAGACTAAACCTCCTCATATTAAGGATAGGTAAGGTGACCCAGTATAAGGAATAAGGTCCCAACAGCCAGAAAAAAAGTCAGAGTCAGCCCCTGCTCCCACTATTAGGAGTCCCACAAGAAGACTAAGCTACATAACTGTCCCATACATGCAGAGGGGGCCTAGGTCAGTCCCATGCAGGGTTCCTGATTGTCAGTTCAGTCTTTGTGAGACCCTGTGAGCCCAGGTTAGCTGATTTTGTGAGTTCTCTTGTGATGTCCTTGATCCTTCTGGTTCCTAAATCTCTTCCTCCTTCTCTTCAGCAGGATTCCTAGAGTCCAGCTTAGTGACTATCGGAAGATCTTTGTATCTGTTTCCATCAGTTTCTGGGTGAAGCCTCTCTGATGACAATTGGGCTAGGCATTAATCTCTAAGTATAGCAGAATATTGTTAGGCATAATTGCATTGACATTTTTTTCCAGTTGTGTTTTTTTGGTTCTATCCTAGGTCTCTGGGTCATCCAGCCTGTGGGTCCTGATGCTCCAGGCAGTGTCAAGGGTAGGTTTACTCCTCATGGCACAGGTCTTAGGCTAGACCAGTTGTTGGTTGGTCACTCCCTCAATCTCTAGGCCACCCTTACCCCAGCACATCCCATAGGCAGGACAGACTGTAGGTCAACCTCTTCTACACGCTTAACCTCTATTTTACTCTCTTCCTCTCCTACTGTTCTTTCACCCACCCTCTGAGCAAATGTCTTAGATTCAATCATGTTGAGTTTGGCTCTATGACTTGTCTTGATCAAAGCCTTATGGGTCATGGCACTTGCCACTTTCAAACTGAAACTCAAAGAATAATACATGGTCAAGCTCAGTTCTTACACTTCTGCCTTCTACCATCAGAACAGATGGTCCCAATAGAAGCTGTTTCTTCAGCCAGGGCCTCAGAGAAAAAAGACATGAGAAGGAAGAAGGATATATACCTACAAGTGAAACAGGGCTACCACACTCCTGTCACAATCAAATAACATAAATAAACAAAAAGAGGAGAGAAAAGATGACCCTAGGCATCATCAAAGGAAGAAGCAATCACATAATGTGCTCCAAGAAGGCCAGGTATTCACCAGAGAGCATAGATGTATGGTAGGTTTGGTCTACTTAGAAGGACTAGACTCAGGACTATCTAGAAGTGTCAGAAATAGCAAGTAATGGGCTGTGCAAAGTTCTTCTAGCCTTTGCATTTAATTCTGTATATAAGCTTGCAAAGACCATGCTACATTTACTGTTCAAAGATAAAAATTCAAAGGCAAATGATCCCAGTTTGAGTCAATGAGCTGTTCTACCTGGCCGAAGTCTCCCCGGAATGAAACAACACAGTTTGAAATTGGAAAGAGAAGGAGAATGGGGAGGGCTGTAGTAAAGATGGCGGCAGATGTCTAGGAAGCTGGTGACATGAACACAAGTTCCTTCGGCCCACAGAAAAGAGTGTGGAGACCTGGGGAGCACTTGCCTCCTGGTTTCTACTTTGAACACAAAAGGGCAGACAAAAACAATGTTTGAATTGAATTTCAGGGGTGGTCAATGAAACAGATTGGCATTATTCAACTAAGTGGTCAAATCTATCTGTCACTGTTGTGTACTCTACTAACTCAGGCTGCTTTGGTCCAGTGAATTCCTTGCCTTCTTGGAGCATGTCACCAGTACCTCTTCCTCTGACAAGCTTGGGTCCAACATTTCTTCTCTTTCTGTTTTTGTTTCTTAAAGTTTTAACCATGATGGTCCGGGCTATAAACTTCAGTCCCAAAGCAGACTTGAACATCATTCCTGTAATTTGAATTTGTCATCAACATGAGCTCTCTACAGCTAGCCAATACCAGAACTTCTACTGTGGGCACACAGTAAGGTCCCAGGATTTCCTGTCTGTAGTTCCTATGTTCCTAAGGTTTAATAAGCATGGTTTCCATCCATGGAAGCTGCTATGGAAGATTATGGGATGAGAAAAGGGTAGAGTCTCTATATCTATAGACCTGGGTCTGAATCCTAGTTGCCCCTAAAGTCTAGGTCATGTGACTTTTACTGTCTAGACTTCAGTGCCCCCTTTTAGGAGTACAAGATAGTAACCATTTTCAAGATTTCACTGAAAATGATTAACTGGCCACCACATGACACATTTAACTATAGTGAAAACAAAGGCATGGATGGTTCAGATCTCAGTCTTTTCATCCTTGAGGAAGCATTTTATTTAAAAAGACAAACAAGTCCTTTTTCCCATAATTTTTATTTATTTGAAGTATTATATATACATATATGTGGAGAGAGAGAAGGGGAGAGAGAGACAGACAGACAGAGAGAATGTATTAGATTGATTTACATGATAGGAATTAAGCAGTTCAACAATAGTTATCTACATGTCAGAGAGGCTGAGAACCCAGTAATTAATTGTTCAGCAAAGTAGGATGCCGCAGCAGTTCCAACCTAACTCTGAAGGACTGGAACTCCACAGAGCATCCACATTGGAAGGATGAAGAAACTGGAGTCTGATGTCAACAGAGGGTATCAGAAGCATCTTTAGACTCAATTCAGATGTAGAAACAGGGCTTCCCTTCCAACTCCTTCATATCTGAGCTACCTGCCGGAAGGGGTTATACACTTTGAGGCTGGATTTCCCCCCTCAGTTAATCCTTTTGGAAAACTCCCTAAGACATACCCAGAGGTGTGTCTCCTAGGTGATTCTAAAGCCCATCAAGTTGATAAATTGGCAAGTCCTAATGTAGCTTACACACCTTTATCAGAGATAAACAGGTCTAACATTCGTAAGAAGCAGGAAAATAAGACTGTGACCCATTCTAATACATACAATTAAGAGGTTGAAGAAAAAAATGAAAATAGTGAAGCAGGACAGGGTTGCCAATGCTGTCCTCCACAGTGACTTTTTGGAGAGAAAAATATGAAAGCAGAGGCTCTGAGAATGATCAGAACCAGCCTTGCAAAGGTGGGGGGAATGAGTGATGTATAGATAGGAGAGCATCTACAGTTAGTAGATGGGTAGAGGGATAGATACATTACAGAAACAGACCCCCAAGACAGCAATATACTGGACAGAGAACTCCCTTTACTGTTAGCTGATGTTCTGATCCTAGTTAATGCTATAAGCAGTAGGACCTCAATCCCGTGTTTCCTATTTTTATTGGTGATACAACATCACTTTTTGATGTTTTTCCTGATTGCTGAGCTTTCTCTTGTAGTGGAATTGATTATACAGACTTGTAGCAGAACGTTTACATAATTAGAAACAGCAAGGTTGAGATTGTTATTTTGGTACTTCTCTATTTTTCTATATTTTTGTGAAAGGGTTATTTTTTTAAATATATTGTTACATCATTTCCTCTCTTCCCTTTCCTCCTTTCCACTTGCTCTCATATCTTGCTCTCATATCTGTCTGTCTGTCTGTCTATACATTACATATATGTGGTATATGTATATATCAAACCTGCTCAGTCCATGTTCTGTTACTTGTATGTATATGGTTTTAGGACTGACCATTTTGTATTGAATAACCAACTGGGGGCCTCTTCCCAGGGAAAACTATTTCTTTTGCTATCAATGCTCCATAATTGCCTGTAGTCCTTTGATTAGGGTTGAGGCCCCATGAAATTTCCCCTTCCATGTTAGTATGCCTTTTGGTGTTATCCTTATTAGTTAGGCAGCCATGCTCATGAGACTTGTGTAACTTCTCTGTCCTTTCCATAAGACATAATCTCACAGGAAACTTCCTGTCTCTCTGGCTCTTACAATCTTCTTGTCCCTTCTTTTGCTATGATCCCTGAGCCTTGGGTGCAACAGTTATTTCCTGGATGTATCAGTTCACACTGAACACCACTACTTCTCTATTTTTCAAGGCAACTTAGATATAGTTCCTTGCTGTAAAGAGCAAATAAAATTCCAAGAGACCATAACACGTTTTATTCTTGGTCAAGGCTACAGTAGGGTTCAACCATAACTCTTTCCTATCATTTAATCCCCTTTTACCTTTTCCAGGTTGTAATAGAACTTGACTCTTTTTATCTTCTTTATCAGACAGATGGCCTGTGCCATCAGATGAGGAGGAGTGGGAGGAGACATATGACTAGGAAGACTAGAAAAAATATGGTTAGAGAATTTGAGATGGGCTAGAATTTCATTCTAAACACTATGGGACTCGGGCTTGAAGCTTCACATTATAAACCCGTAGAGATCACGGAGACCAATGTTAAATGTTGTGGCTAGTCAAAGGTCTAAGTGTCCATCTGCTTTCTGGTAGAGCAAATGTCAACCACAGTACCGCTGCCCTCCACAGTGTAGCTCTGCTCTCTCATGTCTTTGGCATGGCCAAGGCAGAGTTTCCTATATAGCTCAAGTCTAAGATTCGTTGGCCAACAAAACGGAAATGAATAACACTCAGGGAGCAATGTAAGAGGAAGTTGGCAGGGACGTCATTGAGAAAACCTTGGCCATTTTCACCCATTTCCCTTTTCCAAGCTTTACTGTCACGGGTTTGTAGAGAAAAGCCTTTGGGACAGTTTAACAGCTTAGATTTCATTTTCTGAATTATTTCCTGTAGTCACCTGACAGCCGTTTCCTCCTCGTGTCCGACCGTTTCCTCCATCAAGGGAGCTGAAGATGCCGAGTCAGGGTTCAGAAAAACCCTCTCTTCTTGTACTTCTCCCACAGCCCCCTGTACCTAGGGAAAAGTATGATTCGGCGGCAGTCGTTTTGGAAACAAGAAGAATCCCAGCATCTTGACTCGGGCATGCTTGACACCAAGCCTAAGGCCATAATCACCATATTTCATCGACATTGTTATCGAAACGACTGCTGGCTGTCATTCTCAAAATCCTTCACACCAGTCACCTGCCTTTCATTAAATAAAGCAAGGTGGCGAGGGGGCGCCACGTGCTGGCCCTGGCCACTAGGTGGAGCAGTCCTCTTGGCTTCTCGCTAACAGACCCCAGTGAGTCCTTTTCAGGCTGAAGCCTGAAGGAAGCTTTCTGATGGAAAGAATGAGTGGTGAAATCCAAGGGATCCGCAGTCATGGTGTGAGGGCAGCTGCCCAGCAGAGCGCTCCAGCATCATAGGGCTTCACTGTGAGCCAGAAATAAACCTTTCTCTGCTAGGCTGTGGACGTACTTGTCTTTTACGTCAGCAATGTCTCGCCTATGTCTGATGGGGGTCATTGTATCCCAGACCAGTAGCTGGTTTCAGGGCTTTGGGAAAACTCCCAAGTAGGACGCTGAAGATTGTGAATACATTTTGTGTGTTTCGTGGGAGCGGGGAGTGGATATGTATGTTCAATGTGAGTACGACGTACAAATTATTTAAAACATCGTTGGCAGGATAAACTTACACGTTTTCTTAAGTGTAGAATTTATTAATGGTATTCCTTTGCGGTATTTCTTCTTGTTTTTAATTTATTATTTAATTTCTCATTAAATGTTTGTTATATATCATAATAGTTCCATAAAGACATTTCATTCAAATACATCATGTACTCTGACCATATTCATTTCCCTATACCCTTCCCTTTACATCCTCTTCCCACTAGTACTTTGATCTCATTTCTATTTTCATGTTGTATATCTGTAGTTATGTGCATACTATATGTATGTGTGTGATTTTCTATGTCTATGTAAAATTTGGCATCCACAAATGAGAGAAAATACATGGTATTTGTCTTTCTGAGCTTGATTTGTTTCACTTAATATGATTGCCTTTAGTTGTATACATTTTTCTTCAGATGATCCAATTAAATTCCTTTTCTATGGCAGAATAAAACTCCATTGAGCATATGCTAATATTTTCTTTATTCATTCATTTGTTGGCAGATAGGCTGATTCCATGACTTGGCTATTATTGTAAACAAAGCTACAATAAACATTGATGTGTGATTTCACTGTGGTGTGCTGATTCAAAGCACACTGTGGTTTGCTTTGGGTGTACACCTGAAAGTGGTATGGCGAAGTCACATGGGAGGTTTGTTCTCTCTCTCTCTCTCTCTCTCTCTCTCTCTCTCTCTCTCTCTCTCTCTCTCTTCTCTCTCTCTCCTTCTTGAGAAACCACCACTTTAATTTCCAGTATGGCTAGGCTAGTTAGTATTCACGAAGCATTGTGTAAAGGGTTCCCTTTTTCCCACGTTCTCACCAACAGCAGCTAATGCTATTTATGGTCTTAATTTTTGTTATTATGGGTGGGATAAGATAGAACTAATCTCAACATAACTTAAATTTGAATTTCAAAGATAGATAAGGATGTTGAACTGTTTTTTCCATTTATGGACCATTTGCACTTCATCTTTTGAGAATCATCTGTCTCATTTTTTTGGGGGGTTATTTAGGTTATTTCTTTATATAGTCCAGGTGTCCATCCCTATATCAGATATAGAGCTAGCAATGATTTTTCTCCTGTTTTGTAGACTGCTACATTTTTATTTAATTCAGAGAAAAGTATCTGAGCATATTTATTTATTTGCAATGAACAACACTGCTTCTTACCAGAGTTTCAGCTCACAAAAGTTGGGATGCTATTACCTGTTTCCTACGTATTCAGCATCGATTCACTATGGTGTAGGCGTGAAGTTCATGTTTGGTTAAAAAAATAAAAGAAAAACAATGACTATTTGGATGCTTGCCATTAATTTATGTTCTACTTGGCTACTGAAACACACAAATTCTTCATTGTAATCATACTTTATTAAAGAAAACTAGAGGCTTCACTTGAAAGAGATTCTCCTTAATGAACAAGAAATATTTCATGCACCTAAACAGACAAGTGTGACACAGGATTCCGTGTGTCACATGTGTCCAGTTTCCAGTAGAAGGAACAGCCACATAATCACAGTGCCTCCACTCTGGGAAGTCCAGTGGCTTCTGTTTCCTATTTTGGGAGAGGAAATCATAGAGCCAGAGGACAGTAACTCGGTGATGTCATTTGCAGACTGTCCCCCCCCTACATTCTGGGATCCCTCACAAGACTGAGTCAATTATATTTGCCAAGGAATCTCCTTTTGTAAGCTGTTCTTGAAAGAGCAAAGGAAAGCAGGAACTGGGGGAAACCTATTCATGCATGAAATGAAATGTTTTGCAGGCTAGGTCAGACTGGAAGCTTTGTAATGAAAAGAGGACAGCATCAGAAGGGATCTTCAATGTCTTCAGAGAATATGCCAGGACCAAGAAAAAATCCACAGATTAAAAGGAGGATGTATGGAGGAAATTAAATGCAAGGAGTGTCGCATGCTCATCTGTGAAGCAGTACTCTAATAAAAACTTAACATTTATTGGTCCAGTTAGTATTTTCAGAGAAATGGCAGCAAGGTGCACATTCTGACAAGACTAGAAAATGCTAACTCATCCTTTGTAGTTTGCACAGCCATTATTTTTTTCCATGAAGTGTCTTCTTAGACTTTAAAGACCCAATTCATCAGGAAATTAAGGGTATCTGTGAGGTCCTCTGTGCCTTTGCTTATATTTGCTCAGAGAACAAGTTCATAGTGGCTGAGCTGTTCTTGAACACCTGGCCACTCATAATAACCTTAATAGCTTTCTTAAACCATGGGTAAAATAAAGCATAGATCAAAGGATTCATGGCTGAGTTGTAATAAGCACACCAAACACAAATCTCATAAATGTAGGCAGGGGTGATGAATCCCATAAAAGCATCGATTAATGAATCAATGCTATACGGCAACCACGAGATCATGAATGCCACCACAGTGATTCCCAGGGTTTTGGCTGCTTTTCTCTCCCTCTTTGCCACTCTGGCTTTGTAGTTCTCTGAAGATGACTCCGTTTTGCTGCCAATATTTTCTATCTTTTTAGCCTGTTGCCTAGCTACCAGAAAAATATTACCATACAGAATGATCATAACAAGACTTGGTATAAAGAAGGAAAGAAAATCTATCAGCACCCAGTTCTGATTCACAACTACCTGACATCCTCCTACACAGTTGAGGACATTGGATAATTCTTCTAGGCCATCATCATAGACCCCTGTGTAGAACACAGCACCGCTGTACACCAGGGGCAGAATCCAGGAGATGCTGATGCAAATTCCTGACACAGACACCGTGAACTTGGTGGGATAGACCAGAGGGTCAGTGACAGCGATGTACCTGTCGATGGAGATGAAGCACAGGTGGAAGAGAGAAGAGTAACAAAATGCCACATCACAGCAGGTGTGGAAAGTGCAGAAGCTTCTTCCAAAGTACCAGCAGCTCTCGATGGACCTGACCATGCTGAAGGGCATCACAGAGACTCCCACCCAGAAGTCAGCGCAAGCCAGAGAGGCGATGAGGAAATTGGTGGGAGAGTGCAGCTGCTTGAAATGGAGGATGGATATCATTACCAGGAGGTTTCCAAACACTGCCAGCACAGCCCCCATGCCAAAGACTGCATACAGGATGACCCGGGACCCAGGCGAGTAGGGAGTTTTCACACAGGACCCATTTACATTCTCATAGCAGAGCTGTAAGACTGTGGGTGGAGACGAGTTACTCCCCATGCTGCTGCTGTTTGCGTGTGGCAGAAGGTCTGCATTTGATTCTCAAGATTCAGGAGTTCTAATTTTCAATGCTGTAAGGGGAAGAAGTCCACATCAATCCAGTAAAATGACAGAGGATATTATGAGATGTTAAGCCTAATATAATTTTTCACTTTTAAACCTTCTGACAACTTCTATACATTCTTTGGAACAAAATAAAATCCGATAAATACTGTATGGTCCAAAATTACTAAAATTGAATTTCAATTAGCAAATGAGTCTTTTTTCTTAGTTGGTTAAGCTTTCTTTGATTCCTTAATATGTTTTTATATTTTATTTTTACCTCTAGTGTTCCTCTGGCTGCAGCGTAACTGTCGATGCCGCTGTGGAACTGGTGGCTCACCTATGGACATGTAACATTTACTTCCATGTTACATGTCTTAAACTGCTGCCTAAAGGATGCAGTCCTTCAGCTAAATAGACATCACCAATGGGAAAACGCCTTGACAGAATCCCAGTAGGGCAAGGTGTGAACCAATAAGATTATATTCAACAGTGATTACTAGGAACATTGGCCTACAAAACAAGTTCTTTCCTACATTAATTACTATGAAGTATTCTAGGCAAATAGTTCTTTGTCCTTTGTTTACAGATTTGAACCATGCCCCACTTCTCAGTCATGACTTGGTCACCTTCCTGGGGTTTTAAAGAGATACGATGGTGTTCCCATGGCTACCGAGCAGCAAGATGACAAGCTATGGGGAAATACTACGTTGAAGAGAAATATATTACATGGAGGCTTTAAAGAACTACATGGATTAAAGACATCAGCTTTTCTCCGAGACTACTGAGAAAATGAATTCGGCTCTTAAATCCTTGCTACCCAGGAATCTGTGTGCAAAGTCTTTCCATCCACTCAACAGATCTGCAGTGACCACTCTGTGTACTTTCCTCTGTGGTTACTAAAGACTGCCCCTTTTGCCCATGCTTCCATGGAGATTTCATTTTTACAAAGAACAATGCACAGGAGTGAGAACTCTGAAATGGATTTTGTGTTCATCATCTCAACCCTGGCAGAAGGAACATGGCAAACCAAGGAAATATATTTTTCAATCTTCTGGATGAAGAGTTCAAGTCTCTGGCAGTACAGAGCTGGAGACATGCAGGCATTTATAAGCTTGTATGGTACATTATGAAGAGTGTGAGAGAGAGTTCTTTTTCATCTTATTGTCTATCTGATCACAAATCAATAAAATCAATATTCTTTTTCAGTTATTTTTCAGGTTTCTCCTAACATTTTCTTAGTGTCTGATTTTTTAAAATAAATTCAATTGCTTATGTTACAAAACCCTATGCCAGGTTTTTCCCATCTATCTTCTATAGATATAAGAAACAATTCTATATGTTGTGTGGTACCAAGTATCATTCCTATGTACAACCAGTAATAGCTAACCTCATCCCCTGGTAGTGAATGTCTCTAAATGTTTCTATATATCCTCAGGAGACAAACATTCCCCTTCCTCCCATTGAGACCTGTGTTCCAGTAAAGAAAAATTGTTCCATTGGCATCTTTGCCATTGGGTAGAGAAATAACTTTATAGCTCACTCTATCATTCTGAGATTTATTTGTTAGTTTATTCAGAACATAGTGGATGTCTGTACCTGGGTATAAAGTAATGAAAAAATGCCTGTCATCTCTATGATCATAAAGCCTGAGGTCTTGAAGATGAAGCAACACTGAATCACAAGTCGGAGGGCTAGGCCTGTGAAGACAGCTCCAGAAGAGAAAAGACAATGCTCCTGATAGTATGGTAAGCGTAAGAACAGACAGATCCTGGCTTAGGGATCCTAGAATATGGTTATGTAGAGATGCTCCAGTATTTGTAGAATTCTAACTATTCTATATTAACATCATCTAAGCTCAGGAATCTAGGCTAACTTGTGACTTCATGTTTACTAACTCAGTAAGCCGCTCTTCTCCCAACCCTGAGGCAGGATGTAGATGGAGGCTTGCCTCAAGGCCTCTAAAATTCTTGCACAAATATGACTTTCCTAATGTTGTCCTCCCCAAGCCATCTGTAGTAAATAGTTTGGCAGCGTTAGGAAGAAGTCCTGATTCCCACGGGTTTAGGACTCTAAGGCCGAGGACAGGATTCTCAGGCAAACTTTTGGTTCTTACATCAGACGAAGTTTTCCTTCCCATTTCTGCACCCGAGCTTTAGTTGGGTCCTCCAAGACATTTCTAATGAGACCATCCCCCCAGTGACTGAATGTGTGAAATAGTCCTCATTATGACCAAAGTAAGAAAAGGATGCGATAATGATGGCCTGTGGTCATGCGGAGCACAAACTCTGAAGGGTGTTAATGAGAGGAAGCATGTTATTCCCGTCTCTATGGATTAGAGGCTGGAGGTAACCAAACACCATGCAGGGTGAAGTACTAATCTGTCACTGGAGAACACTGGGCACTGGGTATGTGCAGCCAGGTTGTCTGGTAATGGCCTCAGAAGGTCACTGGGTTAGCGCATTATTGAATCAACTTGATGCTCTCCATCACTACCAAGGGTTGACAAGTGTTTCTCCAAGTGTATGTTAACTGCTTGTGGGTGCTCGGAGTAGAGTGAGAAGTTGTAAGAAACCATTTTTTTTTTTTCCTTCAAGTGCAGTTTAGCAAGTGTTTCCTTCCTCACCTACTAGTCAGACCTCAGGTGCACGCATGCTTGTCTAGTCACTGAGAGCACTGGAAGCTTCAGTTTTAGGATTGCATCTGGGGCTTCAGTCCACACCTGCTTGAGCATGTCTGTCCTCAAAAAGCCTCATTTTAGGCAAAGAATAAAAAAAATTCTTCATATGCAAAAATAAATAAATAAATATTTTTTTTTTTTAAAGTACAGGGTTTCTTTGAGTAGCCCTGGCAGGCCTAGAACTCACAGAGATCCACCTGCTCTACCTCTGCCTCCCGAGTGCCAGGGAGACATGCACTACCACATCTGGCAAGAATTTCAATTACAGTTGGTCACAACATTATTTCTAAGCTTGAAATGTCTGTACTAGAAGCAAGGTCTACTATGTGCCCTCAATTTACAGTGTTTGAAAAATGCATACAGTTATGCGATCATATACATATTATCTCAAGTGAGTCCCTCCCCTTCCCAACCTCTGTCCTCACTACATAGCCCTGGATACACTGGAACTCACTACATAGACTAGACGGGCCTCAAACTCACAGAGACCTGATCACTTCTGCCTCCTGAGTGCTGAGATTTAAGCATGCATCACCACATCCAAGAGTATATATATATCCTAATTGATTGATTGCTTTCAAATCATCAGGCTTTATGTGGAGAACAAACTCTTCCCTGCTTGATCTTCATTCATGGTGATATCTGAGAGGTCTATACTCTTAATATGGATCTCAAGCAAATAAAGGACATTTTAAAAGTAATCCCCACCCCTCAAAGCAATGAAAAGAGAGGGGAAAAGAAGCCAATGAATCTTGTACAGCCTTTCCTGTGTTTCTGCTTCTGAGCCAAATCACACTGGTCTCATGGCATAAATACAAACTGTTCAGTAAGCTCTGCCATAGGCAATCCACTACCTTGTTACTGGGGGCAGGGTTATTTTTATTTGAACCCTTCATAAGTGCTCCTCAGACTTTGTAGAATGTATCCTGCACAGTTTACATACTGTTAAATGAGGAACCTGCAGGAAGGGACAAGCCTGGATGCTCATCCTCTCTAGACCATATGGAGCTCATGGAGCATTGCCTTCTAGAGAGTGGCAGCATAAGGCTTCCCCCTCTCATTCCACTTTTCCTACTACCAGTGTGCTCAATTCCAACTTAATTTGCTCCAAACGAATAAAGAGTGGGTCATCAAGGCCATTCAATAAAGAACCCTAAAAGAGAAGGAAGCTTGGATCATCTTATTCATATATTCCTCAGAAGAGTGATGGACAGAATGTCCTCCAGCACACAAGACTCTAAATGAGAACATGAAGAGGTCTGCTGGAGTGTACCACCCACACCAGAGATCTATTGTAAACATACATTCTCCAGAGAAGTTGCACATGAACCCAATCACAGAGCCTCCAACTCCAGGTTAGGCACAGGGATGGCAGATCCCATCAAGAACACTATTAGACACAAAGAAAATCATTGCTCTGCTCTCCAAAATCTCTTTTAATTTCTTTCTTATACTGGAGTGTGAGTGGGGGCTCTATAAAAAAAGGGAAAGAGGAAGAAAGAATGAAAAACAATATAAATGAACAGACTTTAGTTGGTCATGAGAAGTTGGGAGCCAGGGCAGAAAAATAACAGTGTTAAATTGTTATGATAACAATTAGAATGGACTTTGGAATGGCCTTTTTAATCTAGAAATTGAGTACCAAGCTATAGAAACCTCCCATATAGTCATAAAAACTGAGGGGAAAGGATTGACTAGAAGAACCTTCCACTTATGAATAGATGTAATGGTAATGACATTTTACATCTGCAGTGTATCAAGTTCAAACTATTCCATAATTAGAGATGTGTTCACACTTCCTAGTTAGAGGAAGGACAGACTAGCTCTGAAGACCCAAAGACCATTCTGTATGGTTTTCCTGAATATTGGGAAAATGTCCGACTGCATACCAAGATATCTCATTGAATTTTAAAAATCAAAACAAAATAGGGCATAATATTACTGAAGTCATTCTTAAATTCCACCTGTTTGATCACCACATGATAAAAATAAATGATTTGTTGATGTAGTCATACTTAAAGTGTAACAGCTTTGTTTCTGGGTCAGTGTTCAGATTTGATGTTCGTACACGAAGATACCCTAGTGGCAAGATGTAGGCAAGGACTTACCTGAAAGGATACACTTCTAAGATGCCTCCCTTAACACTGTTCACTCAATTTCTGCATTACAAAGAAGCTTGGAGTCCACAGAGGGAGAATCT
Source organism: Peromyscus leucopus (assembly GCF_004664715.2). Lineage (NCBI taxonomy): Eukaryota > Metazoa > Chordata > Mammalia > Rodentia > Cricetidae > Peromyscus > Peromyscus leucopus. The sequence goes on along the minus strand of NC_051085.1, from coordinate 29,805,536 downwards.
GGGTGAGTGCATCAAAGTCTTGCATGAGGACTCACAATAGTAGATATTTATAAAGTAAATTACTCTTGTAATTATCTGGTTAAGCATCTCAACCTTTAGCATTGGCAGCAGTGGAAATGCTGCACTCCATCTGAAGATCTCCCATCAAGCCTCTTGAGCACATAGTTTCACTGATATTATTCCTAAAATCCTCTTAGAATTCCCCCTCCCCAGTATATGTAAGTAAGAGAAAGCATATGGAATCAAATTAACTGAAAAACCAAAGAAAGGATCGCAGTCTAACACACAGAGCAGGAAGTAGCTACAGGACCAAGAGCTAGTTTTTTCTCGCCTCTCAGTGGAACCAGAGAAAAAGTCTATGTCCTAGAAAGAATCTACAGAGAAAACAATGGAGTGAATATAATAAAATCAATCCTTTAATCCAGAAGGTTTCATCTGGATTAAAGAAATGCTCAAACATCGAAAGAAGGATTAACATCATGTGTTCTTTTTCATTAGTAGAAGATAAAACAAGGAGATTAGAAATTACTAGGGATAATTTCTTATTATGGGGGTTGAATCACTAACAGAGGTTTTTATTTGATCAACACATGCTTTGTAGATATGTAGAAATAGCACAGTGAATCTCGAATAGACATAACAAATATATGTCAATAAAATCATTAACATGCCTACCAGAATAAAGACAACAAATGAATAGGCACTAATCTCAGATAACTATGAAGTGAAATCACATAGACTTCTTAGAAAAGGGATGAGAGGGAGCTGACTTAGGACTAAATAATGACGAAATTCATCTTCATTATACTGTCTATTAGAAGGCAATAAAGAAAAGCTTTCTGAACAGGGAGAGAGCCAGTAGACAGGAGCACTTGCTCTGAGAGCATGAGGACCTGAGTTCAAATCTCCAGAACCCATGTAAAAGGCACCTGCCTACCCCCATGCCTGCACCACACACAGACACACACAGATACAATACACATACCAACACACACACAGACACAACACACACAGATACAACACACACACACATAGACACAACACACATACAGATACAACACACATACACACATACACAACACACACACACTTTGAAAAATAGATATGCTTTAAAAACTGAGAGATTTGGTATAATAGAAATACCATAAATATTTTGCAATTAAAGAATAAATACAATTGTAATATTTTACATATTTTATTAGAGCAGAGAATAAATCGCCATGGGTCCATAGAACCAAGTTGGTATAATTTTAAGAGCACTGCCAAGGAAATGCTTAGAAAAGAGAGGTTGTGGTGTGACCAGATGAGGAGCATTGGCTTTTCCTAAAGGACCACCCTTGGCCCTGTGTGTATTCAAAAACAGCAGACATGTGACTGGAACCCTATACACCTTCCCAAGACAGAATCACAATGTCATAACCAAATTCTACATGAGAAGAATGCTTCATATCATTCTAAATGGGCTTTCATGTCTAATATTTTGTGTTTGCCATAATGGTATGGTGGTTGACAAGAAAAAAGAATGTGGGAAGAAGTGTTGATTTGTAAATGTCCTTGCCCCCCTTGAATGAACCATAAACAACCTATACTTATGAGTTTAAGAAAATTCATGTCTATGACTTTTCACACTCACACGTCGGAAAGTTTGTATGCGGTATATCTGTAACAATGTCTAGCAGCCACCTGGATACATAGGGATCCATACTGAGCTATAGTCATTTACTGTGACCATGCATGTTCTCGTAAATACTTCTGGATTTAAAAGAAGGATATTAAAATATTTCTAAATTTAGAGGAAAAAACATGTTTGCTCAGAAAAATCCATTGACTAATCATTACATTCCGTACACATGGAAGATCCCTGCCAGAGGCATGCAAATGAACAAGGAGAGGGAAGTGAATATGTGTGGTTCATTACAAGGCAGAGTGTAACTTGATAAACAGGATAAGCAACCTGGGTCCTCAAACCTCCGCTACTGTACAAGAAGGCTCTCAGGATTGATTTTGTCTTAAATTTTCATGCATAGAACACTTGCCAAGGTGTTGTTAAATATATAGGCCACGGAAGGTGCATGCAATTCACAAACATGATCACATTGTTCTTCCTGAGAGCAGACTACTGCCCATGGTGAGTAACTTACGATTTGTTATCTCAGCTAATCTGAGGGTGAATAAATGGATTTGACTGTGCTAGTCTGGTTGGGGAGAGACTTAAAGATTCCGAAAGATCAAACAGCATAAAATGTCATAATCATAGTTTTGTTTCATGTATGGACAGAACTTGTGTTAATGACCCAAACAGTTTATCTGATATATTTTCTTCCTTCCTTCCTTCCTTCCTTCCTTCCTTCCTTCCTTCCTTCCTTCCTTCCTTCCTTCCTTCCTTCCCTTCCCTTCCCTTCCCTTCCCTTCCCTTCCCTTCCCTTCCTTCCCTTCCCTTCCCTTTCTCTCTCTCTCTCTCTCTCTCTCTCTCTCTCTCTCTCTCTCTCTTTCTTTCTTTCTTTCCTTCTTCCTTCCTTCCTTCCTTCCTTCCTTCCTTCCTTTCTTTCTTTCTTTTTTTCTTTCTTTCTTTCTTTCTGCCTTAGAGAAAAAACATCTTGTACAACAAAGGTACTTTTGAACTAAGAAGTATGGATGAGAATATTGGTAGATTAGGCAGTTGTATTACTATAAATTAATTACTCCTTCCAATGTCTACATTATCTGTGAATCTCACTTATACTTTACATCATGACAATTATTTTGTCATGATATAATATAGGTACATTGTAATTCAAAGAGCTCTAAGCAAATTGACAACTGTGGCTGGGACTCTGTCCTTGGTGAGTAGATAACATTTAGGAGTAACCTCATGTCCTTTGACTCTGAGGAAGTGAACACTCATTTCAAGGTTGTTTATATGTGAATGGATGTTATTACCTACGATGTTATTTTTCTTTACCATTGCCAACAACTGAATTAACATCATTGATACTATGTTTCATGACTGAAACTGTACTTTGTGACACACGATTCTGAACAACACAGTGCACCCGTGTTTTCATCTCACACCTATGTTTTTCTTTCACATTTACATTATATTTTTTAAAAACACAGAAGAATGAAGATATGTTATATCCAGGGACTGTACCAATAGAAATGGGGAAATTCTATAGTTTAAAATGTGTGTAAATATATATATGACTAATAATAAACAAAGAAAGAGATATGCATAAACATGAGCGCGCGCGCACACACACAATTTTCTCAAGAATACTACAAGGAAAGGTTTACTAATCCATCAAATAGGGGGAAACTCAGAACAAACCTAAGCAGAACAAAACCACAGTGATAAAAGGCAAAGTGGGCCAGCATCCCCCCATTCTAGGAATTCTATCCTGTTAGAACTTTTACAACTGAATTTCAATGCTGTGCTAATCAGGGAACAATTATAGCTGGATTTACTTGATTGGGTCTCAGCTGAAGCATAATGCTTCACTTTACACAAGAAGATCTGGGCACTCAGATTGCCTGGGGATGTTCTGCTGTGACTCTCCTTTCAATGCCTTGCTAAACCAAGAATCTACTCAGGAAACAAGTTGGTGCCTGAGGAATTCTCCCTCAGGATTCTGCCCGTGACAATCAGTCTGATGGCTTTTCGAAACCAAGGATAAAAGAAAGCATAAATCAGAGGGTTCATGGCTGAGTTGTAGTAGGCGATCCAAACTAGTATTTCATACACATACGTGGGTGTGATGAAGCCCAGGAAGGCATCAATGATGGAGTCAATGAAGTATGGCAGCCAGGAAAGGAGGAAGGCTGCCACTGCGATTCCCAGGGTTTTGGCTGCTTTCCTCTCCCTCTTGGCCACCCTGTCCTTGTAGCTGTCTGAAGACTTGGCTGTCTGGTCACTCATTCTCTCAATCCTCTGAGCCTGCTGTTTAGCAATGAGGAAAATCTTAGTGTAGACAGTTATCATGACAAGTGTGGGGATGAAAAATAACAGAAAATTGATGAAGACCCAGCTTTGATTCACTGCGATTTGACAGCCTCCCACACAGGTGAGGGCAGTCACTAGATCCTCCAGCCCAGCTTCATTGGCCCCTGTGTAAAAGAGGGAAAAGCTGTAGATGATGGACAGGAGCCAGGAGAAGGCGATGCACTTGCCAGAAACAGATGCAGTGAACCTGGTGGGGTAGGTCAGGGGGTCACTGACAGCAATATATCTATCCACAGATATGAAACACAAGTGAAAGATGGAAGAGTAACAGAATGACCCATCAAAACAAGAATGAAATTTACAGTAACTGTCCCCAAAGTACCAGCAGCTCTCCACAGACCTCACTGTGCTGAAGGGCATCACCGTCAGTCCCACCAAGAAGTCAGCACAGGCCAGGGATGCCACCAGAAAGTTGGCAGGAGAGTGTAGCTGTCTGAAATGAAGAATGGACATCATTACCAGGAGGTTTCCACACACAGCCAGCACAGCCCCAAAGCCAAAGACTGCATAGAGGATGAGGCGAGGGCCTGGGGAGTAAGGGTTCCTGATGCAGGATCCATTCACGTTCTCATAGCACAGCTGGACAGATGTGGAAGAGACCAGATCTTCACTCATGATTCTGGATAGATCTCTGAGAAAATTGTCATCCAATGTGTTCATGTATACTATTCCAGTTTTCAAAAAATCCTTGTAAAAAGATATAAAATATGTCAATAATTCTCACTAGTTATCCCTCTCATTGAACCTGTAAATCTTTATAGCCATGTTTAAGGATATATTCATACCTTCATTTCATAAAACTAATTCCTTAATTATAGACAAGGTGTCAGTTTCTATCATCATTATTTTCTTCCTAACATTTGAGTTGTCAATTTTCATTATTGCTTACATTGCTATTTCAATTTTCAAATGTGCTTCTGAATTACCTACTTCCTCATGTTGGAGAAACTAACAGGACTTCCATAGTGCTCTGTTGTGTGATGCCTGCTTGCACTCATCTTTTATTGGCATTACTTACCTAACTTCACAGACCCAAGAATGCCCAGAGCACTCCTTCCCTGCAGGAAAGTAGCTTAATGACTTTCAATACCTAAAGCCCTGAAGACCGAATCCCCACAGTGCAAAGAGGACAGTAAGAGACTTTGCAGCATGTTTATGCCACAACTAAATTCACACCCGTCTAATTTGTGATGACATCAGATCTTTTCTGGAGATGGAGATGGGAACAATAGCTACCTGACCAGATCATTGTTCAGATTTGTAAGCCATGCTAATTCTCTTATTAATTATTTGAAATTGCCATTGTGTTTTTACAAGAACTTTTTTTTTAATTAACAATTCTCACACTGGCTGCCTTTAAAACGTCTTCAGATGATCTTTGGCTTTCCAGCTTTGCTTTTTTTTTTTTTTTCATGAAAGACACAAGATGCTAAATTAATTAGTACTAATAATTACATATGTTAAGACTTGGACTTAGAATAACGAGAAAGTAGAATATAAGTAAAAAAAATAAAAATAGTCACACTTGTTTTATTCATTTTGTAAATGGGAAATATTGAAAATAATGTATATTTATTTTCATCTTATGCGTGTGAGCATTGTGCCTGAATGTGTATATGTGCACCATGTGTGTTCCTGGTGCCTGTAGAGGCCAGAAGAGGTCATCAGATTGCCTGGAACTAGAATGACAGATGTTTTGAGCCACTGTGTAGGTACTTGGCACTGAATGGGGGTCTTCTGCAAGAGCAGCAAATGCTCTTAACTCCTAAGCCATTTCTCTAGCTCTGGAATATATACTGAAAATAAATTAGATAGAATGTAGAAATTTTAACATGGCTCCCCTTTTAAGGTTTACATATAATAACTTTATTTATGTGCAACATGCACCTAAATGTTTATATCTGAGTGAAAAATCTGAGGAAGATACAAACTCCAATAGTGGTTTTCTTAACAGGTGGCTATGGTAGAAAGGTCACATTGTTGGGACCCATATTTCACACTGATCTGCACACGATTACTGTGTGAGTAGCTCTCACACAGGTTCAATTCCATTTATTATATATGAGCATTCTCTGGCCAATGACAAGTCTTCTTTCCACTTTTAAAAAATAATTTTCGCCGGGCGGTGGTGGCGCACGCCTTTAATCCAGCACTCGGACAGAGCAGGAGGATCTCTGTGAGTCGAGCCACCTGGCTACAAGTGAGTTCAGAAAGCGCAAAGCTAAAAGAAACCCTGTTCGAAAAAAAAAAAAAAAAAAAAAAAAAAAAAAAAAAAAAAAAAAAAAAAAAAATTCCATTAATTCTTTGATAATCGTACATCATGTATTTGTCTTATGAACATATTTACCCTCTCCCAGATTCGTCACCCCATTTTTTCCCCAACTTTGTGTCTCCTTTTTTTTTTTTTTTTTTAACCAATCTATCCAGCCCAATTAGTACTGAATATGACTCAATTTATGTCAGGCAAATTTCCTTGTGCTCATAAAATTCTTGTCTTTCCGTTTTAATCTATTATCTATTTGTCTGTCTATCTATCTATCTATCTATCTATCTATCTATCTATCTATCCATCCATCCATCTCCCATCCCTCTAATTTATAATCACCTATTTCATTCTCTTTTCCTGTTTTCTTTTTTCTAATTAGACTCTTGTGATGTGTAGTCCAGGCTGGTCCCCGAGTCCCAGGCTCCCAGGCTAGTCCTCTTGCTTCATTCTCTCTAGTGCTGGGACTGGAAGTAAATGTGACCACACCCAGCTTCCATCTTAGTCTCTGCTGAGATTTTCCTCATCAATGACATCTGGTCATTTTCCATAATCATCGTTGATATTGAGATACCACAAATACTATGAAAACTGTCACATCAAATTTTCTTTAACTGAACTTAAAACAAATCCACTCATCAGCACACCTGAGTATGTCCAATGCCCCTTTGTTGAGTCAACATAGAATATTGTACTTTTAGAATACTTGCTAATTTTATAGTAGGAGAAAAGACATGTTTTAAATTAAATTTATAGAACTGTGAAAACCAATTCATTTTTCATAGTCATGTTAGTCATTCATGTATTTTTTGAGTGAGTTGTCCACATTACTACTGAAGCCATTTTTTAACAATTTTTATTACATTTCATGTATTACAGTTCATGTATTTACTTATTTGTCCATGAGCATGTGTGTGCGTGTATGTGCCTGTGCGTGTGTGCGTGCGTGCGTGCGTGCGTGCGTGCGTGCGTGCGTGTGTGTGTGTGTGTGTACTCACTTAATTTCAGGACAAGTTACTTGTCATGTTGACATTTCTTTTGTTTTTGTTTGTTTGTTTGTTGAGACAGAGTTTTTCTGTGTAGCCTTGGCTGTCATGGAACTTGCTCTATAGACCAGGTTAGCTGGAATTTACAGAGATCCACCTGACTCTGCCTCTGAGTGCTGGGATTGAAGGTGTGTGCTACCACTGCAAGGCTATATTGACACTTTCTTATGTGTGGTTTCCCAGGAGGGCTCTCCAGCAAAACTGTCACAGTAACGTCTTTGCACTTTCCTTTTCCTCTTCCCTGTTCCGATGGTTTTTTAACATTTCTGTTTCTCCCAGGCTACTGTCTTTGGGTCTGCAGTCCATTGCTCAGCTCAGCCCGCTCTTTTGTTTTTTGTTTATGTTAAATAACACTCTTGCCAGGTATGTCCTCTGCACCGTGCAGGACAGACGCTGCTCATAGGGGAGCAGAGGCTTGTGGTCCTTTTGTTGGAGGTTTCTCTTTTCATGCATCTTGATCTTCTTTCCTATTTGCATTTTTTTTTCCAGACCCACTGCACCGTTTATAGTAGATTTCAGCTGCCGGGAATTTTTTTTTTCTTTCTGTGAACATTTATGAGCTTCTCAACTTTCTGTTTTTCTGGTAAGCTAACAATATCTGTAGTGTTCATGCTGTAATTCAATATATTCAATTAGCAGCGTGATGGCAGCTGCTGGGTGCAGCCTTCAGACTACAATGAAGCACTCAGAGATCCAGGGACCAACCTGGTGCTTGCTTAAACAGGGAAGACTTTTAGTTTCCACCAGCAGAAGTGAGCACGGCATATTTGCCTTTCTGTGGCTGGCTTATTTTGCCAAACCTATTGTCTTTCAGTTCATTCATTTTCCTACAAATGATAGGATTTCGTTCTTAATGGTCAAGCAATACACCACTGTGGATATACACCATGTTTAAAAACTACTCATTTCTTAATGGACACCTTGGTTAGTTCACTATTACAGCTATTAAGAATAGAGCTGCAAAGAACACAGAAAGCCAGGTGTCTGTTTTGTATGTTGACTTCATTTTCTCAGGCACACTTCTAGGCTCTGTAGAACCAGATCACCCATTAGTTCCATTCTTTAGTTCTTTTTTTGTTTGTTTATTTGTTTAGTTTTTTAATCACATATATTTATTTATTTGTTTGTCTTGGTGGGAGGTTGACTTGTGCATTTGCTGTCTTGTGTACGGCAGTCAGAGGCAGCTCTCAGGAGTCAATTCTCTGCTTATACCGAGTAGATCTCGGGCATCATACTCAGGCTGCCAAGCTTGGCAAGTGTTTTTAGTGGATGAGCACCTCAACTGCCCCATTCATTATTTTTATTTTTTATTTTTTATTTTTTTGGGCTTCTCAAGACAGGGTTTCTCTGTGTAGCTTTGTGCCTTTCCTGGAACTCACTTTGTAGACCAGGCTGGCCTTGAACTCACAGAGACCCCCCCCCCTCTGCCTCCTGAGTGCTGGGATTAAAGGTGTGCACCACCACTGCCTGGCTGTCATTAGTTTTTAAAGAGATTTCTCACTGATTCTCACAGCTATTTTAGTTTATTTTCTCACCAAGAGTTGGTAAGGACCCCCCCCTTTTTTTTTTTTTACAGTTTTTCCAGTATTAGTTATTTTATTTTATTATTTTTTTCTTTCTTTTCTTGTACTAATCATTTTCACTGGGTAACAGGTTTCTCATTTAGTTGTGGTTTGAACTACGCTGATGGTTCAGAATTTGAGCTTTTCTTGTGTAATTATTAACCATTTGTATTTAATCTTCTGAGAAGTGTCAGCTTTAGTTTATTTGTCCATTGATTGATTGATTACTTGTCATTTGGCTTTCTTTTTTTTTTTGAAATTTTTAATATTTCTAGATCTTAATCCCTTATTGGACAAATAGTTGTGTAAGATGTTTCTCCCGTGTGTAGGCTGTGGATCATTCTACTGCTTGTTTCCTTTGTATGCAGAAGCCATTTAATTTGATCTCATTATTCATCCATCTCATTATTTGAGTCTTGGTTTTTTTTTTTTTTAATTTCCTGGTCTTTTATTAAAAAGTTTAAACCATTTCTTTTCATTTCGCTCACTTATTTTTATTATTCATTTGTTTGTTTGCTTTAATATGATCTCACTATGTAGCCCTGGCTGACATAGATCTATGTAGACCTGGCTGGTCTTGAACTCAGATCTGTCTGCCTTTTCCTCTTCAGCACTAAGATTCAAAGTGTGTACCATAACATCTGTCTTAAACCATTCCTTTTAAAGATTTATTTCATTTTTAATTTCCATGTGTGTTTCCATTTGGGGTCTCTGAAGACTCAGAAACGATGGCCTAATGGAGAGAGCTCTGAGACAAAAAAAAAGACATAAAAATCAAGATTACAATGTCTCATTAGCTACATGAAGGGGAGAATTCAATCAAATTGAAACTAAAAATTGTGGGATGCAAAGTGAAATGTCTAACTTGGGCCACATATGATTAACTCCAACCCTGATGCAGACAACATGGATGGAAGTTCAGTGGACACAGAACAGTGTTCAAAGCATCAGAGAACAAGCCAGACAGCTGAGATGGTTCAGAAATGAAATAGGGAAGGGACACACGCAGGTGAGTGGGGTACTCGTCAAAGATTCTTCTCAGCAGCATCTGTTCCAGGTGGAACCCACGAAAACTAAGCGGAAAATGATGTTTTAACTGTCCACTTTCAAGTAGCAATTGAGAGAAGTTTACTAAATTGCATTAAAGCACCAGTCAAAAATACTGCACCTATACTTAGCTTGCCTTAAGGAAACCAAATCTGGAAGGAACCACCATTCAGAACCTCTGGAGTTTTCAATGAAATGGTAATGGGTGTAGGGCTATATTAAAAACTACTAGGAAAGTTACTCATATCCTTGAGGAAATTATAATTAATTTCTTTGGATGCTGAAATACCACAAGAAAATGTTGGTTTAATTTCTTGAACAAAATATTACTGTTGTAAGATATAAACACAGGTTTTGGGATACTAGTCACAGAAATGAAAAGTAAGGAAAGGAATAAAAGTTTGAAATTATGACCTGTAGAGATTAAGCTTCATTCCTGAGATTTATATTAATTTCATACAATTAAAATGAAATAATGCTCCCAAAATCCTAAACTATATTATTATCTCCAATAATAAAATGGACGGTTTTCAATTAAACAGAAGTGAAAAATACTATCATTATATTTAGCATGCATAGGAATGTCCACATGTGTGCATGTGATAACCTGTAGGTGACATTGGAGTCTTCTCCAGTTGCTCTCCCCTTCTTTGAGGCAAGGTCTCTCGGTTGAACCTATGCTTGCCAACACTACTATTCTAGCTGCCCACCTGTTCTGGAATCAACTGTGTCTTCCTTCTGAGCACTGGAGTTACAGGTGAGCATTGATGTCTACCGGGCATTTATTAGGGTGCTGAGGATCCAGGCTCCCATCTTGACATGTGAACTGCCAGCACTTTGATTACTGGACAACTCCTAGCCATGAATGTTCCTTCCACATTTGATTAATACGGTATCTTTCCAGTGATTTCATTAAATCAAATGAAGGACACAGAGAAGAAACTTCTTTTTTAAACATTCAAAACTTTTTTTTTTTTTAATAACAGGAAGATCCAAGGTTAGTTTTTGTAGCCGCGGCTAGCCCTTCTGCCTCTGGCACGTTTGAACTTCCGGCCCTTGGAGCAGACATAGGGTTTGGTATGGTTGTGTGGGGTTCCTGAGGCCTTGCCAAAAAGCCGGTATACCTCTCGGCCCTTCCGAGGACCAGACAGGAGCACAGTGCCACGGCCCTTGGGAGACTCCAGGGCCAGCTGGTCGAACGTGAGGATCTTACCCCCAGCCTTGAGGATGCGACTTCGGACGCGGCTGCTCACCCTCAGTGCACACACCTTCAGTTTAGGCACTTCGAGAATCCGCACACATCTGTGACTGTCCCCACAACCACGGCTGTCTTGTTCTCTCGGCCAGGAAGCTTCATCTTTCGGATCATCAGAGACAGGGACAGAGGTGGCCGGTTAGTGCGACTCATAAACAACCTTTTCAGCACAACCTGATTGAAGGTCGAGTTGGTTCGTCTGGCCAGAAACCTGTAGAGCTTGACCAGCAGCCGCAGGTAGATAGATGTCCTGGCTCTTGGGCTCCTTGCGCCTAACCTTTCAGTCCTTGTTGTGGCGTATGTCAACACCCATGATGGCGTCTCCTGCTCGGCCAGGTCCAGAAAGGAGAAGAAACTCCTATTTGTTATAATAACCCCTTGTCTCATTCCATGAGCAAATCCTTGCAGTCCATACCCTCACTTTTCCAAATCAGAAATATTAAAGCTAGAGCAGGAGAAAATTAGGTGTTCAGTGACTCAGCATCATATTTCTTTAACACAGACCAACACCTGAAGAAAGAAAGAACTTTTATGCAAGAATTTTGATCACTTTCAATGCGAGCGTCATTAGTAAAATTTCTCACAAGGGGAAAGGTGAGCGCTAATAAAATGAACAAAGCTTCAAATTCTGGGTGAAGTTCTGTTACGGCAGTTATATGCTCATCTACATTATACAGACAGGTCAGCAGTCACTAGCAAATTAGAAGGGGAAAATTTGGCTGTGGAACAAACAACATACTCACTGGCAAGCTCTTACTTGCCTTACCTTACACCATGGGGATTCAGTCCTAGGGACACACTGCGTTTGACATCATTAGGCTGCTTTCCTGAGGGTTAAAAGTGCTTGGGGCATTACCATAGGTTAGTTAAATAAAAATGAGAATGCTAATAAAAGGTGGGATTTAAATGTGTGTCACAGAATAGATTAGTGCTTTGAGATGAGGAAACAGATTAAGCTGAGAAAATATTTAAAATAAACTTAAACAGCATTCATGTATTAAAGAAGGTAGACTGTGAATTAGGAAGCAAATAGAATTAGAGAATGAAAATCTAAATTAATGACTAAGCCTAGTGATAAGATGTGTAAGTAAAGAGAAAGATGGACAAAATTCATTAATAATTATACATTCTGTATTTTTTCTGAGGATTTTTGGAATAGCTTACGTGGCTACAGATGATAACAGTTTTGTCTGGGATCAAGAAATAATCATGAGTGAAGAACTGGTCCCTCCCACACCTGTCCAGCTGTGCTATGAGAACCTGAATGGATCCTGCATCAGGAACCCTTACTCCCCAGGCCCTCGCCTCATCCTCTATGCAGTCTTTGGCTTTGGGGCTGTGCTGGCTGTGTGTGGAAACCTCCTGGTGATGATGTCCATTCTTCATTTCAGGCAGCTGCACTCTCCTGCCAACTTTCTGGTGGCATCCCTGGCCTGTGCTGACTTCTTGGTGGGACTGACCGTGATGCCCTTCAGCACAGTGAGGTCTGTGGAGAGCTGCTGGTACTTTGGGGACAGTTACTGTAAATTTCATTCTTGTTTTGAAGGGTCATTCTGTTACTCTTCTATCTTTCACCTGTGTTTCATCTCTGTGGATAGATATATTGCTGTCAGTGACCCCCTGACTTATCCTACCAGGTTCACTGTATCTGTTTCTGGCAAGTGTATTGCCTTCTCCTGGCTCCTGTCCATCATCTACAGCTTTTCCCTCCTTTACACAGGGGCCAATGAAGCTGGACTGGAGGATCTAGTGACTGCCCTCACCTATGTGGGAGGCTGTCAAATCGCAGTGAATCAAAGCTGGGTCTTCATCAATTTTCTGTTATTTTTTATCCCCACACTTGTCATGATAACTGTCTACACTAAGATTTTCTTCATTGCTAAGCAACAGGCTCAGAGGATTGAGAGAATGAGTGACCAGACGGCCAAGGCTTCAGACAGCTACAAGGACAGGGTAGCCAAGAGGGAGAGGAAAGCAGCCAAAACCCTGGGAATCGCAGTGGCAGCCTTCCTCCTTTCCTGGCTGCCATACTTCATTGACTCCATCATTGATGCCTTCCTGGGCTTCATCACACCCACGTATGTGTATGAAATACTAGTTTGGATTGCCTACTACAACTCAGCCATGAACCCTCTGATTTATGCTTTCTTTTATCCTTGGTTTCGAAAAGCCATCAGACTGATTGTCACTGGCAGAATCCTGAGGGGGAATTCCTCGGGCACCAATTTATTTCTTGAGTAGATTCTCGGTTTAGTTGGGGATTGAAAAAAGAGTCACAGCAGAACATCACCAAGGGAACTGAATGCCACATCTTATCTTGTAGAGTCATGGACTATGCTTCAGCTCTGAATGAAACACTTAAATCCAGCTTCTGTTTTGATCAAGAAATGTAAAATTAGTTTCTATCTGTAATGGTTGATGACCATGGATCTAACCATTTTCCACTATGTTTTGCACTGGTTAGTGTTGGTTGGTTTCCTGTCGCCCCTTTTCCTACCTTTCTAAAATTCTAATTGTTGTCTTTTGTTAAACTTTTTAAGCCTCAATTTTCAATACATAGCCATTAAATCCTTTAGTAGTATTTTTCTAATACAACGTAAATGAAACAAAAAGACCCTTATGGACTGTGTCTTCCTTAAAGGAGGGGTATGTGTGGTTCTCTCTTAACTGGGGCCCAGATATACACTCTTAAAAATGTGATTTTTATGGTCAGGAAAAATAAACCAAGAAGTTGATGTATTAACTTACATCTACCTGATTGTTTACAGAGGAAGGAAAAAATGGTGTCACAAAGGTCACATCTGTTCAGTGACCTGTTTTCTAGGGAACAAACACCCAGAGAAGTGGTCACTGTCCAAAGGCTTGACAAGTTGTCATTTGTAGAAATGAAGGATTTAAAGATGCCTATTCTTTTTTTCTAGGTGATTTATAAATTAGCTGATCCTTAACTTGTTTTGTAGTTTCTATAGATTTATAGAAGTTTTCAAAACTATACAGGAGAGTCAAATTAATAATGTGTTCAGAAGAGGAAAACAATGAACTAAAGGGCAAATTATGCATCATTCTGAATCTTGAAAACACATTTTTATAAGGATACCTGGATGTATTCCTAAAGCTCCACCCCCCAAAAAAGTCTGAATTAGTCACAAAAATTATCCTGGATAAAGCCAACTAGGTGTTTAACAAATAGCTCTCTCAATAGTAAATCAGAGAGCAGTATACAGTAGTGAAATACACAAACTCCATACTGTATTCTAGATTACTTTAGTTGAGACAAGACATTATAAAATTCTAAGCCCTGGGGCTGGAGAACAGCTCTGCAGTTAGGAGCACTGGCTGCTCTTTCAGAGAACACTCCATGGCAGCTCACAGCCCTTTGTAACTCTATTTTCTGTCTGTAACTTTGGCTTTTGCAGGCACTGCAAGCATGTGGTGCACAGATATACATGCAAGCAAAACACCCATGCATATAATAGAAAAATAAAGGAAAAAGTCTGAGCCTTCTGTATTTGCCAAAGTTGTGGATACATACTGAGATGTTCTTTCTTTTTTTTTTTTGGTTTTTTGAGGCAGGGTTTCTCTGTGGAGCTTTGCCCCTTTCCTGGAACTCACTCTGTAGCCAAGCTTGGCCTCGAACTCACAAAGATCCACCTTCCTCTGTCTCCTGAGTGCCAGGATTAAAGGCATGCACCACCACTGCCCACTGAGACGTTCTTGCTTACTATTTTTTTTCTAATTTCTATGTTGACATACTCCATGAATATTTATTAATGATTGTTGTCTTTGATTTATTTTAAACTGGTAAAGTTTTCCCTTAGAGATGACACTATATCTGATTTTAATTTGAGACAGTTTCTCTGTAGCTCAGACTAACCTATATTGGATTGTAAATCCATGCAATCCCCCTGCCTCTACATCCTGAACATTGTGATTAGAGGCTTAAGCTGCCACTCTTGCCTTATCTCTTATTTTAATGTGTTTGAGGAAGTCTGTCCTTGTGTGATTGACAGGTGACTAAAAGCTCCTCAGACTCCTTGAAGTTTAAACATCATCGGTTTCTTTTGACTTCAGCTGTTTCAATAAGAGTGACTTATCCTGCAGCCATAGAACAGTGTCCTTTCATCACTTGAGTGACAGCGTACATAAACAAAAGCTTTACAGTAGTTGATGCATACTGTAAATCTCTGCATTCAAAAGCAACTCTAATATTTAGTTCAATATACTCAAAGAAGAAGTTCCTTTTTTTTAAGTAACCCTTTGTGCTATCTAGTTTTTATGTCTAGAGTTATCTACAAGGATGAAACCTCATTTGAGAAAAGGCTTCCATATGCTCTAGCTGCATGGCATATTTTAATTAGTGATTGATATGTGATGGCCCAGCCCATTGTGAGTGGTGCCATCCCTGGCTGATGATCTTGGGTTCTATAAGACAGCAGCCAAAAGACATTTAAGGAATTGCTCAGTATCCTTAATTACCAGGGAGATGCAAATCAAAACGACTCTGAGATACCATCTTTCACCTGTCATAATGGCTAAGATCAAAAGCACTGAAGACAGATTATGTTGGAGAGGATGTGGAGCAAGGGGAACACTCCACTATTGGTGGGAGTGCAAACTGGTATAGCCACTTTGGAAATCAGTATGGTGATTTCTCAGAAAATTGGGAATCAATCTACCTCAAGACCCAGCTATACCACTCTTGGGCATATACCCAAGGAATACTCCATTATACCACAAGAATACATGCTCAACTATGTTCATATCAGCATTATTCATAATAGGCAGAACCTGGAAACAACCTAGATGCCCCTCAACTGAAGAATGGATTAAGAAAATGTGGTACATATACACAATGGAGTACTACTCAGCAGAGAAAAACAGTGAAAGCATGAAATTTTCAGGCAAATGGATGGAACTAGAAAATATCATCCTGAATGAGGTAACCCAGACTCAGAAAGACAAGCACGGCACCCGTTCATAAGTGGATACTAGATATACAGCAAAGGGTAATCAGGCAACAATCCACAACTCCAGAGAAGCTAACTAACAGGGAAGATCCAAAGAGGGATGAATAGAGGGCCCTGGGAAGGGAAATAGATGAGATCTTCATGAATAAACTGAGGATTGGGGTGGGCAATGGAGGGTAAGGGATAGGGGATGAGGACATAAGGGAATAGGATGGTTGAGCTAGAACAGGGATGAAGGGGGAAAGCAATGAAATAGATACCATGATGGAGAGAGACATCATGGGGTTAGAGAGAGGCTGGTACTAGGGAAGTAGCCAGGAGTCCCCAAGGATGACCCCAGCCTGAGCTACTGGCAATAGTGGAGAGGATGCCTGAACTGAACTGGCTTGCCCTAGAGATCAGACCGGTGAATGCCCTAACTGTCATTACAGAGCTTTTCTCCAGTGACTGATGGAGGCAGATGCAGAGATCCACAGCCAATCACTAGACAGAGTTCCAGGAGTCCAGTCAAGGAGAGAGAAGGGATTCTGTGAGCAGGTGCATCAGGATCATGATGGGGAAACATGTAGGGATGACCGAAACAAACTAGAGGTAACTCATGAAATTAGATCAATGGCTGTGGAGCCTACCTAGAACTAGACGGGGCCCTCTGTATGGAGAGACAGTTGTGTAGCTTGATCTGCTTGGGAGTCCCCCTGACAGCGGGATTGGAATCCATTTCTGGCACATGGGTGGGCTTTGTGGAGCCCACTACCTATGCTGAAATACTTCATGTAGCCCTGAGGCAGGGGGAAGGACTTGGACTTGCCTCTGCTGAATGTGCCTCCCCATAGGAGGACTTGCCTTCTTGTGGGTGGGAGTGGGTGGTGGGTTGGGAGGGGGAGGGAGCGGGAGGAGGGAAGAGGGGGGAATCTTTGATTGGTGTGTACAATGAATGAAAAAATTTTCTTGCTAGTAAAAAAAAAAAAAAAAAAAAAAAGAATAGCAGCCTGAACAAGCTATGTTGAACTAGACAGTAAGTAGCACTCCTTCATGGTTTCTGCATCCACTCCTACCTCCAGGTTCCTGGCCTGTTTGAACTCTTGCCCTGACTTCCCTCAGTGATGGGTTGTTAGCTGGTGGTGTAATATAGCCTGAAATAAACCATTTCCTCCAAAATTTCTTTGGTCATGGTATTTTATCACAGCAATCAGGATCTCTGCTTGTGTCATAGCAGGCAGGAAAATAAAGAGGTGAGAATAAAATTCAGTTCAGACTGACTTTGTCAAACTTCAAAATCTTTATCAAACCTGAATCAAACTTCAGGAAGTCTAATGCAAAGTGGTTTATTGTAAGCATATTTAAACACAATAGTATTTGGAAACAGTTTTCTAGGCAACTATCATTCCAATTGCAATCACACAATAAAGCTTAAAATGGGACTACAAACTCCATGTGATGATGTAGCTTTATTTTGTGGCTAAAAGACCTAGAATCCAGTGTGGTTTCTAAACAAGGTAGCCAGAGAACCCAGTAGCAGACACACTGATCTGGAACTGGAAGCATGCAACACAGAGGAAAGTTAAACCTTCTGAAGCTGGCATGTGAATTCATGAGATATTTATTCTGTGCTGTGGACCACTTTAATCATAAGAGTTCAATTCTTCTTCAGCACAATCTGGCAGAACTAGTGAGACTGTGCCTTGGTTATTGAGTGCACTTAGGTCAGAAGAGGTGAAGTCTCATGGCTGTTGTCATAATAGACAGATGTGAACATGTACCACCCAGGACTCAGAGAGTAAGTGCTGCTGCTCCTAATGTGCCTCAATGCCATCATGAAGTAGAACTCAGCCAAGGTGGTTAGAGCTTAAATTATGGAACACATAAATTTCACATAATTATTTCAAGGGAAAATATGATTTTCATCAAGAAAATTCTAATTAAAGGTTGATATTATATATGTACACATATTTTTATGTATATATGTGTATACATATTTGTATATGTTCATATGTGTGTATTTATATATGTGTGTGTGATATATATGTGTTTCTGTGTGTGTATGCATGTGCTATTTTGTTTTTTCCACCATTTGGCCACCTCTTCATTTTTTTAAAAAAATGTATTCATTTCTTTAACATCCTGACCATAGTTTCCCCTTCCTTCTCTCTTCCAGTTTGCCCCTCCCCTCCTCTCCTTTTCACCCCCACCCCAATCTACATCTTTTGTTTGTGTTCAGAAAAGGGCAGTCCTCCCTTGGGCATAAACAAAGCTTGATATATCAAGTTGAAGTAGGACCTCAGTTTTAAGTCTGGGGAAGCCAGACTTAACGTGTTAGGGGATAGCCCCTGGTCCCACTGCTAGGGGTTTCACGAGCAGACCAACTAGACAACTGTCACTCAAATATAGACAGTCTATGTTGGTCCCATGCAGGTTCCCTGGTTGTCAGTTCACAGACTCTGTGAGCTCCTAAAAGCCCAGATTAGTTGTTTCTGTGAGTTCCCTTGTGATGACATGACCCCCATGGCTAGTAGAACCTTCCCCTCTCTCTTCATCAGGATTCCCCCTGCTCAGTCCACCTCTACTTTTTCCTTTCAGATCTATGTATTAGGTCATTTCAGTAAGAATTTAGGAATAATGTAAGTAAAACTTTATATTCAGTTGGTGTGATGTTAAGTAGTGTATACCGATTTAACCATTTGATTATTAGAATGTGGAATTGCACCAGTACTTACTAGAAAATATCAGGTCTTAGAGTCAAATGTGATCTGATCCTTCCTCCATACTTCTAATGCTGCCACATGGTCAAGAGCTGATGTCATCTCAAGGACTTGCTCCACTCTCAGAGTAACAGATTCTGGTTGGTCACTGCCTGTCTTGCTTTGGTGGTTTTGGAATATGAATTCAGGAATCAAGTGAGTTCACCCTGTTGAGCATTTTCCCTACAATGAACTTAAATTTTGATAATATAACCCCAAATATAGAAATTTAAGATGTGTACAAAATTATTAAAGCATCATTGTTATTCATGTTCAATAACTAAATGAGATATGTCAAAACAAGTGATGGTATACCATTGGAATACTGAAATTATTCAGAAAAGGAACAAGGAACAGAGTTTGGCCACCAAATTCTTCCTTACCTCTTCTTGTTCCATGAAAGCTGGCCGGTCAAATGTATCTCTAGTTTCATTTTAGTCTACATTTGGTCTACTCCAAACACAAAATGGATTTATCATTCTCTCTCTCTGTGCTGTTTACTCTTCCTCCATCAATCAATTCATCATGGTTGATAAATCCTCTAGCTAGATTCCACAGCCTATTACTTACTTCATGAATTTAAAAGTTTATTCAAAGTATAATTTAAATTAAAACTTCAATGTTATGTACAATTTAAAGCACCATCTTTCCTGCCCATGCTGTCCAGTTCCAGACCATTGAATGATATCTCTTACTTTTTAGTCTCTCTATTCCCTCTTTATAAACCCACTCACTGTCCAGAATCAAGAAAGATGAATCCAAGAGAATATTGATACCAGGAAAAAAATATTCCCTATATGTAGTACTTATGAAGCATTGATGGAGAAGGCCCACGAGGTGGTCACCAAACAAATGTAAGCTCTGCGATATGGTACACATGGATTCCATTGGGGTACTCCATCCCTACCAACACATGTGGGTGTGATTTTTTTTTCAGTGGATCTCTCCCAATACCTGCTGGAAATCTGTCCATGATAGGAGACTTTATGGGCTTTTCACAAGGTCATGTTGCTTAAGGAGTATGATTTTGAAGAAGGTACCATGGTGGTATTTTATTTGTACTGAAATGTGATTTTATTTGTATGTTAACATTATCTCAGGTGAAACAGAGTGCAAGATGGCTCTAATGTATAGGTCTAGAAGGACAGAGAGGAAAATTAAAACCTTATGTGGCTAACATAGCTATGAACTTGTGGAGTCAAGACTTGTTGCAACAATGGAATACTCAGATTAACATCCCTCCAATCTCAGAAACAAATCATAAACTAGCACATGTTTCTGAGAGAAATATTAGAAGGCATTATTCTGAGCGGTCACCAGCCATCCATATTATACAAGAACAGGGCACAACAACTGATGATCTCCCAAAGACACCAACAGCTCTACCTTTAAAATGGTTAACAGACAAGCCTGTATGGATCCAGCAATGGCCTTTAACAACAGAGAAACTCCAGGCTTTAGAAGAGCTGGTAGAAGAACAATTAAATGCTCAGCATATTGAAGAATCAACCAGCCCTTGGAATTCTCCTGTATTTGTTATTAAAAAGAAATCTGGTAAATGGAGAATGGTAACAGACCTTAGAGCAATTAACAAAGTAATTCAGCCAATGGGCTCTCTACAATCTGGAATTCCTTTGCCTACTCTGTTACCAAAAGGATGGCCTCTCATAGTTATTGATTTAAAAGACTGTTTCTTTTCAATACCCTTACAAGAAAAAACAGAGAAAGATTTGCTTGCACAGTGCCTACTTATAATAATTTTCAACCGGTTAAAAGATTTCAATGGAGGGTCCTCCCACAAGGAATGTTGAATAGCCCAACTCTGTGCAAATATTTTGTACAACAGCCATTGGAAGTGATAGGTAAAAAATTTCCTAAATCTATTATATGGATGATATTTTACTAGCTGACTCAAATGCAGATACTTTAGAAAGAATGTTTGAAGAAGTAAAGAAAATTTTGCCTTACTAGGGATTACAAATGCTCCTGAAAAGATACAAAGAGGAGATTCTATTAATTATTTAGGATATAAAATAGAGCTACAAAAATTTATACCCCAAAAGGTACAAATTAGGAGAGATAGACTACAGACTCTTAATGACTTTCAAAGATTATTTGGAGATATTTCTCATCTACGAACTATTGTTGGGGTAAAAAAATGATGAACTGAATAATTTGTTCAAAACCTTAGAAGGTGACAAGGACTTAAATAGTCCAAGGGAATTATCACCTGAAGCTGAAAAAGAATTGGCCTTGGTAGAAAAGAGAGTACATGAAGGGCACGTGGATCGTATTGATCCAAAGCTGGATTGCATTTTGGTTATTTTACCTTCTAGGCATTCTCCTACTGGAATATTAATGCAGAGGGAAGATATTATATTGGAATGGATATTTTAACCAAATAAACCAAATAAAAAATTAAAAACTTATGTGGAAAAAATCTCTGACTTGATTTGGAAAGGAAAATTGAAACTTCGTCAGTTAGCAGGAATAGACCCAGCAGAAATTGTCGTGCCTTTAACTAAGGAGGACATTGAAAAATTATGGACAGAAAGTGAACCTTGGCAAAGAGCTTGCACTTGCAGTAAATTTTTGGGAGAAATTAACAGCAAATAATCCAAAAGTGATAGAATTGATCTTTTTTGTTTGTTTGTTTGTTTTTCGAGACAGGGTTTCTCTGTGTAGCTTTGCGCCTTTCCTGGGACTCACTTGGTAGCCCAGGCTGGCCTCGAACTCACAGAGATCCACCTGCCTCTGCCTCCTGAGTGCTGGGATTAAAGGTGTGTGCCACCACTGAAGAATTGATCTTATAAAGAGAGCTGATTGGATCTTGCCTCAAATTGTATGGGAAAAACCCATATCTGGAGTTTGTACATTTTATACAGATGCCAACAAACAAGGAAAGGCAGGTTACAAATCAGAAAATTTAAGTAAAGTGGTTCAAAGTCCTTATAATTCAGTTCAAAAATCAGAATTGTATGCTATTCTGTTGGTATTAATGGATTTTTCAGAACCTCTCAACATAGTAATTGACTCTCAGTATGCTGAAAGAGTAGTATCACATATTGAGACTGCAGAATTTTTCCCTAATGCTTCAGAATTAACTTCACTATTTATTCAATTACAAGATACAATCAGGAAAAGGAATCATCCTTTATATATAACTCACATTCGATCCCATACTGGTCTGCCAGGCCCTCTAGCACAAGGCAATGATGAGATTGATAAATTATTGATAAGAAATGTGCTGGAGGCCTCAGAATTTCATAAAAAATCATCATGTCAATAGTAAAGGTTTAAAAAAGGATTTTTCCATAACCTGGCAACAAGCCAAAGAAATAGTAAAGAAATGTCCTACTTGTTCCTTCTACAATCAAACACCATAACCCTTTGGGATGTAACCCAAAGGGTACTCCGAGGAATGAAATCTGGCAGATGGATGTGTTTCACTTTGCAGAATTTGGAAAATTGAAATATGTACATCATACCATTAATACTTATTCAGGATTTCAATGAGCAACTGCTTTGAGTTCTGAAAAAGCTGATTCTGTAATCACTCATTTGCTAGAAGTTATGCCATCATGTGTATACCTGCACAAATCAAAACTGACAATGCTCCATCATATGTCTCTGTTAAAATGAAACAGTTTTTTGCTTATTACAATATAAAGCATATTACAGGCATACCACATAATCCTATAGGTCAAGCAGTTATAGAAAGATCAAACAGAACTCTAAAGGATATGCTAAATAAACAGAAAAGGGTAACAAAACCCCCCAGAAATAGACTGCATAATGCTCTATTAGCTTTGAATTTTCTCAGTGCCAATGAGAAAGGAACAACAGCTGCAGAGAGACAGTGGATAATAGAAAAAACTACAGAATTATATCAACCTATATACTTTAAGGATCTGCTGACCTCAGAATGGAAACCAGGGTATGTGTTACGTTGGGGATGAGGTTTTGCTTTTGTTTCTACAGGAGAAGATAAGCTGTGGGTACCATCAAAATTGATAAAGGTTCGATTTGAACAAGAGAGACCTCTTAAGAGGAGGTGATAGTTCATCAACCAGCATGAACATCCAATTTAAACTAATTTGTACCAGTAACACATACCTTTTGGCAAGATAATAACTTGCCTAAAAGGATCATCCCAAAAATTAGTTTTGAGGAAAGGTTTTTGTTTTTGTCTTTTAGGAGAATGAAGGTTAAGGAATCTGAAGAACACAGGACAAATGAGACAACTGAAGAAAAGGGAAAAATCATCTATCCCAGGAAACAGAGTGAAATGGCGTATGGGTATATCATCTAAAAATTTTTTATAAATCTTCCTAAATGTTTGTTTCTGCTCTTCTCTAAAGAAATTTAACACTATTGATCTTCTAATAGTCCCAGTTCAATTAAAATTTAAAGCTGACTTTGGAGTTGGAGAATGGCTCTCTTCTTTAAACTCAAGCATGTTGTTAAAAGGAAAATGCAAACTCCCTGTATCATGCCAGAAGAAAAGAGCCATCTTCTGCTATGGGACAGGAGAAAAGCCAAATTAATTGAGGGACTATTCTATTACTAATCTCAACTCTTTGATTCTATTCTGATTCTTTAAACTTTTCTTAAAGTATAAATTTTATATCAAAATTTACAAGATTAATATCTATATCTATATATACACATTTTAAGCTTCGTTAAGATATGAATGGTCATATAGAGTACTAACTAATTCTAGAAAAAAGGCTTCAATTAGCTGCATATATATGTCTTTGTGTTCAAGTCTCTTATCAGTTTTCTGCAGGAAATCAAGGCCAGGACTAACATCAACTAAAGTCTCCAGAAAGAAGATGGGGCCCCACAACAACAACAATTCCATGTGGACAATAATAATATCATTAAGCTGACAAACATCATCTACAGATCAGCCTTGAACTACAAGGTGCTCAGAGAAATTTTGAGAGGGCTAGCTGAGATGATTCAGTCTCAAAGACTACTTGAATAAGGACTTGAGATAAACCCTGAACTTTGGCATTATACATATACTGGATAAAAATGAAGGATATAGTTACCTTTCCTAGAATTTGACAATTAACCTAAAATTTTTCTTTCAGGATAAAGATAACTTTGCCCATACCCAGGAGGAAGCAATTTTAAGAATAGGATGCCCACATTCCCAAAGAGGTGGTATGGGGTGAGTGGTTTTTGGTCTTTTTAGTGGGTTTTGGGTCTGGGATAATTTTCATTGTTTATGAGGGTTGGTTACAAGTTGTTGTCAAGGGTTAAGAAAAAGGCTAAGCAAAGGAGATTAGATTTAATGTTCCTGTTTAAAAAAAAGAAGAAAAGAAAAGAAAATGACAATTACTACTTTTAAATACTTTACATTGGATTGGATTGTTTTATATTGTATACATATTTGAAATTGATATTGTTAGAAAATGATATGTATATTTCTAATTGAACTTATACCGTTCATTTAACAATGTAATGCAATTTTCTGATCCTTGAATGTTATTATTACCAACTATTAGGATATAAAGAAATGAAAGTTAGTAGTTAGACATTACAATAGAATATTGTAGTCATATTAGATATGTTTTAAAAATTGAGCAGATATATTTTAGATAGACAGGTCATCTTCAAACCCTTCAGAGATCTACAGAATATGGCATTTAAAATGTTTTAAGAACTTAGAACATTTTTTTTTTGAGACATGTTGGCTCCTGGCAGTACCAATCTACTTCAGAGAAAATATCGGCATTGAAGAAACTGCAATTGGAGTTAACTTTCATTGTGGCAAAAGTTAGCCACTGGACAACAAAGTATCCTCGAATCAACAGAACAAAATGGACAGACAGAACACGAAACAAAGGACTCCTGATTCTTACCAAAACAAGTGTGGTTATGGCTTTATCAAAAGGCATCTTCTGAGGCCAGGACAATATGGCCCCATCCCTGAAGTGGCCATCGCAATCCGGAAGAGGTACAGTGAGTGCCCTTTTCTTCTAAGGCAGCTGAACAGGCAGTGAGCCGATGGCTTCTGTTGTGCAATGGAACAGCAGCTGAAACAGTTATTCTTGAAGAATAACTAAGCTCATGCCTCTCATGGACAAATTTAGTTATAAAATTATTTTATTCATGTTAATCCACCCTTTTCCCCTCCTCCTTATGGGATAGAAACAGGAAAATCTATAGTATAATGAATATGAAGACAGACATTTATCTTCCTCAAACCAAACATGATTCACTATTGCTTGTCTATCACTGGAAGAAAGGGGACAATATTCAGATGTGGACTGAAGTTTTGGAACTGAAGTTGAAAGAAATCTAAATTTTCAGTGCTCTTGGTGACGGACAATTGAGGGTTTAGCAAAAGAGGAAAAAGGAAGATTGGCTACAGAACACTTATATACTATGGTTGAAGCAAGCATAATTTCATACAGTTTCAAACCCACATCTAAGAATTCCTTAGGCAATTAACAGGATCAATAATTAATATATTTGAAATACATGTAGATCATGTAATGAATCAAGCTAAACTGGTACAATTATTCATGAACTCAAAGAATTACCTGGATCCCTTAGTAGACAATTTGCTGCATGTGTACAGTGCTCATAACTGTTCACACAAAGCTTGGAACTTTCATCTTTCTTGTGCTTGGTTGCTGCCATGCTCTTACACAGGGGTTCTCAACCTGTGGGTCTTGGTCCTTCTGTGAGCATGAACTACTTTTTCACTTGGGTATATCAGATATTCTATATATCAGATAACTGCATTATGATATATAAAAGTAGAAAAATTACACTTAGGAAGTTGCAATGAAATATTTTACGGTTGGGGGGGTCTCCATAGCAGGAAGAACTGAATTGAAGGGTCACTGCTTTAGGAAGATTGGGAACTACTGTGTTAGAGTCTAACCTATAGAGACAGGGCATAAAATCTTTCTCCCATTTCCTCTCACTAAATGTCTTCTTAATTTTGGTTGTGCTATGACCACAGACCATCATTACTGTATTCTTTTCTAATGGGGAATGCTTCACATTCTCTACCACGTGGATGATTACAAGTTAGTGGATTCTTAGTAATGTGTTTCAGGAGCCAACAACTTGTAAACTAATGCTCAAGTACAGAAATGAGAATGAAAACTTTTGTTCACCAGAGAACCAAAAGTGTGTCTGAGAATTGTGCACTCAGGGTTAGAATCTTAAACCCCAGGGAGGTAAAACTTCTGTCCAACCTTGCTCTGATTTTTAGTGGACTCATTTACTTAAAATAAATTTGTAAACAACCATGGGAGTAACATTTGTACAAGAATGTTACAGGCATTGGGAATATCTCCTAATTATACCTTACCTCAGCATTAAATTTTCATGGAGTTAGCCTAAAAGCAAAGATCAAATTAATCTGGATGCCTCTATGAAGTTTAGATTGCCTGGTGTAAGTGTAGAATAGTTACAATATAAAAACATTGAAGTGATGTTTTGCTTTGCCTGTACCTGACCAATCTTGTGTTTAGTGCACTATAGGGCATTGGCTTTCCCTTTCTAGTGCTTACTGCATCTATGGTCACTACCACATGATGTAGTTACATCATTTATTAGAGTGTACTCGAATCAAAGTCACTATGTGATATATTTTTCTGTATATTCTTGTTTATGGCTGCAGTCTTCACAATAGGCAAGTCTGGGTTGTTAGTGTGTATGTTAGTGTGTTTGGTTTTAACTTTATGCATTTCATTTAAAGGTGAGAATTTCTCTCAATTTCCCCTTTCTACCATCTCTGCCATTTTTATCACTGAGGGTATTCTCTGTTAAACACCAAATCTTCAGAAGAGACTTATGCAAGTTTCTTCTTATTTTCATATCTTACCCTTTTGAGATTCCTATTGCCATCATTTCTGATGTGCAATTTGGCTTTGTTTCCTGGGAACTTTTCCTCACTTATTACTCAACATGAGGAGTGGAAGGATTGTAAAGTGAGTAATACATGTTAAACCCTCACCAAATTTCAGGACTTTGGCAATGAGGACATTCCTAGGCACACACAGCAGATACTGAAAATGACTAGTTAAATTATAAAGTCAGAACAGAATATTTGCTGCATATTTTTTGAAAAGTAATTGCTGCTGGATTAAGAATAAGTTTTTCTCAGATTACACGGAGATGTAAGAATCACGATCATAACAAAGAAATTTATGGAACACACAAATTTAAGTAGAATTCACAACTGCTTTGTAGGTTCAAAGATCAAAGCTGAAATCAAGATGTGACAGGGAATGTTTGACAAGGACACCTTAGATATGCAAATTAATGAGAGTTCTTCTCTCTTTTCAGCACTTAAAAAATTGTCATCTTGTGTGATTGATCAAAGTTCTGAACTTGTGCCCTAATGAACAGCAAGAAAGAGATGGTGCTAAGAGAACAACCTTGTCACCCATAACCCTCTGCTTCAAGAACCCAAAAGAGTCCTCTGTGACAACCCATTCACCTGGGACCTTGGTCATTGTCTACACAGTATATTGAACTCAGGGTTGTGTTGGCTGTATTTGAAGAGCTCCTGAAGATGAGCCTCACTCTCCATTTCAAATCCTGTATTTCATCACTGTATTTCTGGCTTATTCTGATCCTGGGTGGGAGGCTCTGTAATGCTCTTCAGCATGGTCACATCCATTGAGAGCTCTTGGTCCTTTGGAAGAAATCTCTCTCCTTTTCTCACCTGCTGTGATGTGGCCTTTTGTTACTCTTATTATCTCTTACACCCATGCTGCACCTCTGTCAGCAGGAACACCATTGTAACTGACTCTTGGGTCAATCCAACCAAGTTCAAGGTGTCTGTGTCAGGGATTTGCATAAGCATCTTTGGAATCTGCCCCTGTAGTACACCAGTGCTGTGTTGTACACAGGGGTCTATGGCTGTGGACTGGGAGAATTATCCAGTGTTGCTAACTGTAAAGAAGGATGTCAGTATGTTCCAAACTAAGGCTGAATAGTCACAAGTTTTCTGTTATTTTTCAGACCTGCTTCTAGTATGGCAATACTACATAGTTGTATTTTTATAGTGACTATATAGAAAACAAGCTACAAACAAAAAGATAGAAAATATCAGTTACAAGGACAGTTATTTTTAAGGAGATATAAAGCCAATGTGGCCAAAGGAGAGAGAAAAGCTGCCAAACCTTGGGTTGAAGTGATAACATTTGTGATCATCTGTGACTATGTAGGATCACTTCTTTCATTGATTCTTTTAAGGAGTGCATAACATCTTTCTCCAGTTATAAGACATTTTGCTGGTTTAGCTACTGTAACTCAGTTCAGAAATACATTGATTTGAACTTCATTTCCTTCTTCAATTAATGAGAACATCAAAATATCCACTAACAGGTACCAGTAATCCATCATTACCGTGTAACTCAGCCCAAATCTGTAATTAAGGAATTTTTTGACCGAGTGGGAATTTTGTTGTCATTATTGAAGGGTTCACAACGCGGTTCCATTTACGGGGCGGACACTTCCGTCCAGCCACTTCCGCATCAAGAGCGTCCCGTAGCTAGGATACCGGTGGGCCCGGAAGTCTCCACCCATCAAGTTCCGGGCCAAGGGGTCTCGAGTGATCAGAGTCCCGTGACGTTGCATGGTGATGCAAGCGCGCGGCACCACCATGTGCCCTACGTACACACGTAGAGTAGTGACGTGACCTGGCCACGCCCCCAGCCGGTTTTAAAAGTCCGGCGCCATATTCCCCACTCCCCTTCTCCACGCACGTGTCTCTCCCACAGGCCTGCGTACTTTCTATCCTTTGTTTCTAATAAACTCTATAAGCGGATTCTGTCGTGTTTCGTGACGTTTCTTGCAGGGTAAGAACACAACGCAGCCAGAAAACTAACAATTATGACAGTTATTATACTGCCCATAAATATATTGCTTTAAGTTGAGGAGGGAAATTGATATTTAATTATATAGCATAGCTTTTATTCTAGTAGGTTCTTGGTTGCATGATCATCTTAAATCACTTGATAGAAATATGGCTTAGTAAATACTAGAGTATGCAATATTTCCTAGGTATGTCAACTCAAACCTGCCTGGATGCCTACTTTGTCTGTGGCTAATTATTGTCTTCTAAAAGCCTACCATTTATGCTTTGCTATGAGTAACAAATTCAGTTTCTACAATAAGAGACTTCTTTTTAAGTCTTAAAATATTTTTATTAGGTATATCCATTTTATATGTGAGTGTTTAGCTTGCCTGTAGGTCTGTTCACATCCTGCGACTTTGGTGCCCAGGGATATGAGAAAAGGTACCAGATGGTCTGGAACTGACATTAATGAGATTTGTGTATCATCATGTGGGTTATGGGAAATGAACCTAGGTCCTCTGCAAGTTCTCAACCACTCAGCTATCTCTCCAGTCACTAGAGATGGTATTTTGTAGAATTCCTTTTCTTTTTCCCTGGAATTTTGTATGTTTAATGTCATGATAGAGAATAATTTTGTCATGATTTTCTATAAACATTCACATTTCTACTGTGTAGATAATAAAAAAACCCATAAGGCAAAATAATACCTGAAAAAAGAATAGATCATTTAAGAAATGGTAATGGAGTGTAGGGCTCTTAAAAATGTTAAGTAACTTGTTCTTATCCTCAGGAAATTATAATTAAATCTTTTGAATTTCAAGTATTAGAAGAAAATGTTGGTTTTATTTCTTGGACAAAATAATATTATTATGGAAACTAAGGAGATGAGTCTTTGAAATTATGACCAATAGAAATTGTACACCACCCCTGAGATGTATATTAAAAGATGATGCTGTTCCATCTAAAACCCAAACAATTAAAACTAAATAAATGCTCCTGAAATCATAAAGTATAGGCAAAAATATCTCCAATAATAAAATGAACAGTTTGCAGTTAAACAGAGGAGTTAAAAAATTATCATTATATTTAGCATGCATAGGAATGTCCACATGTGTAACGTGCATGTGATAACCTATAGTTGACATTGGTAGTTGTTTCTAGTTGCTCTTCCCTTCTTCTTTGAGGCAAGGTTTCTCAGTTGGATCCATACTTGCCAACACTACTATTCTAGCTGCCATTGTTCTTTTAATCAACTGTGTTTTCCTTCTGAGCACTGGAGTTACAGGTGGGCATCTATGTCTACCATTCATTATGGTGCTGAAGATCCAGACTCCCATCCCGACATGTGAACTGCCAGCACTTTGTTGACTGGCAACTCCTTGCCTTGAAAATGTGGTTTTATTTTCAATAGAACCATAACTGTAATCAAAGTGTATTGAACTTTTGTTGTTACACTAGGCAAAAAAGAAATAAACTATTTTATATATTATTATTATTGTCATTATTATAAAAAATGTTATTCCATTTTGACTACCATTAAAGTACAGGGAAAATTCATGTTCATATGTATTGAAGAGAGCAAAAATTGATTGAAAATCTTTAGATAGATTTTAATGTGAACTATTTAAAGTATAATTTATAACTCAACCCCCAAACCAGTACTAACAATGTCCAGATTTTCAAAATAAAAGACTTTTCAGAGCTTAGGCAGATTCCATAACAGTGTTTCATGAGGAGAAGCATCTCAAAGTAAAATAGAGTCACACATTAGGACACCACAGTCTGAGGATTCCTTCCACATTTGAATTTTACAATGTTTCTAATGATTCTGTTATATCAAAGAAGAAATTGCTGTTTGTTATACTAGCCTCTTACTTTATTCCATGAGCAAATCCTTGCAGTTCATACTCCCACTTTTCCAAATCAAAATGGTTAAAGCTGACCCTGGAGAAAAGTAGATGTCCTCATGGCTCTGCATGTTATTTCTCTAACAAGAATGAATGTCTGAAGAAAGAAAGCTTTTATGCAGGAATTTTGATCGTTTTCAATATAAGAGCCATTGATAGCAATTCTCATGAAGATGAAAGGTCATTTTTAATAATGAACAAAGTTTCCAATTCTGGGTAAAGTTCTGTTGTGTCAGGTATTATGCTCACCTACTTTACACAGAAAGGTCAGCTGTCACTAGCAAATGAGAAGGGGAAAACGTTGTTGTGGCATAAACAACACACTCACTGGCAAGTTCTCACTTACCTCACCTTACACCATGGGATTCAGTCCTAGGGACACACTGTATTTGGCATCATTAGGCTGCTTTCCTGAGGGTTAAAAGTGCTTGGGGCGGGCATTACCATAGGTTAGTTAAATAAGGATGAGATTGATAATAAAAGGTGGGATTTAAGTGTGGGTCACAGAATAGACTGCTGCTTTTGAGATGTGAGGAAATAGATTAAGCAGAGAAAAAAACTGGAACAGAGTTAAGCAGCATTCATGTAATACAGAAGGTTGACTGTAAATTAGGAAGCAAATAATTTTAGG
This sequence comes from Peromyscus leucopus, assembly GCF_004664715.2. Lineage (NCBI taxonomy): Eukaryota > Metazoa > Chordata > Mammalia > Rodentia > Cricetidae > Peromyscus > Peromyscus leucopus. The sequence goes on along the minus strand of NC_051085.1, from coordinate 29,774,303 downwards.
AAATGAAAATCCATTAGCAATTATATCTTGTATATTTTTTCCTGAGGATTTTTGGAATAGCATACATGGCTACAGATGATGATAGTTTTGTTTGGGAACAAGACAGCACCCTGAGCAGAGAACTGGTCTCTGTCACCTCTGTCCAGCTGTGCTATGAGAATCTGAATGGATCCTGCATCAGGAACCCTTACTCTCCGGTCCCTCGCCTCATCCTCTATGCAGTCTTTGGCTTTGGGACTGTGCTGGCTGTGTGTGGAAACCTCTTGGTGATTATGTCCATTCTTCATTTCAGACAGCTGCACTCTCCTGCCAACTTTCTGGTGGCATCCCTGGCCTGTGCTGACTTCTTGGTGGGACTGACCGTGATGCCCTTCAGTACAGTGAGGTCTGTGGAGAGCTGCTGGTACTTTGGGGACAGTTACTGTAAAGTTCATTCTTGTTTTGATGGGTCATTCTGTTACTCTTCTATCTTTCACCTGTGTTTCATCTCTGTGGATAGATATATTGCTGTCAGTGACCCCCTGACCTACCCCACCAGGTTCACTGCATCTGTTTCTGGCAAGTGCATCGCCTTCTCCTGGTTCCTGTCCATCATCTACAGCTTTTCCCTCCTTTACACAGGAGCCAATGAAGCTGGACTGGAGGATCTAGTGACTGCCCTCACCTGTGTGGGAGGCTGTCAAGTCCCAATGAATCAAAGCTGGGTCTTCATCAATTTTCTGTTATTTTTCATCCCCACACTTGTCATGATAACTGTCTACACTAAGATTTTCCTCATTGCTAAACAGCAGGCTCAGAGGATTGAGAGAATGAGTGACCAGACGGCCAAGGCTTCAGACAGCTACAAGGACAGGGTGGCCAAGAGGGAGAGGAAAGCAGCCAAAACCCTGGGAATCGCAGTGGCAGCCTTCCTCCTTTCCTGGCTGCCATACTTCATTGACTCCATCATTGATGCCTTCCTGGGCTTCATCACACCCACGTATGTGTATGAAATACTAGTTTGGATTGTCTACTACAACTCAGCCATGAACCCTCTGATTTATGCTTTCTTTTATCCTTGGTTTCGAAAAGCCATCAGACTGATTGTCACTGGCAGAATCCTGAGGGAGAACTCTTCAGCCACCAATTTATTTCTTGAGTAGATTCTCGGTTTAGATGGGGATTGAAAAAGAGTCACAGCAGAACATCACTAGAGAACTGAATGTCACATCTTATCTTGTAGAGTCATGAATTATGCTTCAGCTCCGAATGAAACACTTAAATCCAGCTTCTGCTTTCTTCAAGAAATGTAAAATTAGTTTCTATCTGTAATGGATGATGACCCTGAATCTAACCATTTTCCACTGTGTTTTGCACTGGTTAATGTTGGTTGGTTTTCTGTAGCCCCTTTTCCTGCCTTTCTAAAATTCTAGTTGTTGTCTTTTGTTAAACTTTTTAAGCCTCAATTTTCAATACATAGCCATTAAATCCTTTGGTCGTATTTTTCTAATATCATGTAAATGAAACAAAAAGACCTTTATGGGCTCTCTCTTCCTCAGAGGAGAGGTATGTGTAGATCTCTATTCACTGAGGCCCAGATTTGCACTTTTAAAAATGTGATTTCTATGGTCAGGAAAAATAAACTGAGAAATTGACATATTAACTGAAATCTACTCCATTATTTACAGGGGAAGGAAAAACGCTGTCACAAAGATCACATTTGTTCAGTGGCCTGCTTTCCAGGGAACAAGCACTCAGAAGAGAAGTCACAGTCCAAGGCCTTACAAGTTGTTATTTGTAGAAATGAAGGATTTATAGATGGTTATACTTTTTTCAAGGTGATTTTTAATTAGGTAATTTATAAATTAGCTGGTCCTTCACTTATTTTGTAAAGTTTCTATAGATTTATAGAAGTTTTAAAAAATATACACAAAAGTCAAATTAATAATGTGTTCAGCAGAGGAAAACAGTAAACTAAAAGGCAAAGTGTGCATCACCGTGAATCTTCAAAACACATTTTTATAAGGATCCCCGAATGTATTCCTAAAGCTCTACCCTCCAAAATGTCTGAATTAGTCATAAAAACTATCCTGGATAAAGCCAACTAGATGTTTAACAGATAACTCTCTCAATAGTAAATTAGAGAGCAGTATACAGTAGTGAAATAAACATACTCCATACAGTATTCTAGATTACTTTTGTTCAGATAAGACATTATAAAATTCTAAGCCTTGTGGTTGGAGCAACAGCTCTGCACTTAACAGCACTGGCTGCTCTTTTACAAGATACTCCATGGCATCTCACAGCCCTTTGTAATTCTATTTTCCTTCTATAACTTTGGCTTTTGCAGGCACTGCAGGCGTGTGGTGCACAGATATACATGTAAGCAAAGCACCCACGCATATAATAGAAAAATATAGGAAAAGTCTGAGCCTTCTGTATTTGGTAAAATTATGGATGCATACTGAGATGTTCTTGCTTACTATTATTTTTTCTAATTTTTTTGTTGACATTGCTGTCTTTTATTATCAGATCTATTTTAAAGTGGGAAAACTTTCCTTTAGAGATGATACTAGATCAGATTTTAATTTGAGACAGTTTCTCTATTGGTCAGACTAATGTATATTGGATTGTAAATGCAGGCAATTCCCCTGCCTCTGCTTCCTGAAAATTGTGATTAGAGGCTTAAGCTACCACTCTTGGTAGCCTTATTTCTTATATTAATGTGTTTGAAGAAGTCTGTCTTTGTGATTGGCAGGTGACTAAAGGCTCCTCAGACTCCTTGAAGTCCTCTGCCCATAGCTGTTCAGTGTTGCAGGAACCTTAAAAGTTCTTATTGATAAAATCAAACCCGAGGCCAGTTATTGGGGTGAATACTGGAAGGTCAGAGAGACAAAACAAGCCACAGCTATCTCACCTCACCGGATCCTCAGCTGGTCTTCTCTCCTCAGACTGGAGGCCTCTGAGTCCTCATCCGGAATGGGTCTCAGCTGAATTACTGCTCAAAAGCCTGAATGCTTAACCAGCCAAAATCTTCTAGTTTCTGGTCCTCACGCCTTATATATCTTCCTGCTTTCTACCACCACTCCCTGGGATTAAAGGCTGGCTTTCTGGGATTAAAGGCAGGTGTCACCATGCTTGGCTATTTCCAATGTGGCCTTGAACTCACAGAGATCCAGAGGGATTTCTATCTCTGGAATGCTAGGATTAAAGGTGTGAGTGCCACCATTTTCTAGCCTTTGTATCTAGTGGCTGTCTGTTCTCTGACCCCAGATAAATTTATTAGAGTACACAATATTTTGGGGAACACAATACCACCACAGTTCAGTTCAGATATTAAACATCATCGGTTTCTTTTGACTTCAGCTGTTTCAATAATAGTGGCTTATCCTGCAGCCATTGAACAATGTCCTTTCATCACTTGAGTGACAGCATACATAAACAAAAGCTTTATAGTAATTGATGCTTACTGTAAATGACTACATTCAAAAGCAACTCTAATATTTAGTTCAATACACTCAAAGAAGCAATTCCTTTTTTTAGTAACTCTTTGTGCTATCTAGTTTTTATGTCTAGAGTTATCTACCAGGATGAAACCTCATTTGAGAAAAGGCTTCCACAAGCTCTAGCTGCATGGCATATTTTAATTAGTGATTGATATGTGATGGCCCAGACCATTGTGAGTGGTGCCATCCCTGGGCTGGTGGTCTTGGGTTCTATAAGATAGCAGCCAAAAGACATTTAAGGAATTGCTCAGCATCCTTAATTATCAGGGAGATGCAAATCAAAATGACTCTGAGATACCATCTTACACTTGTCAGAATAGCTAAGATCAAAAGCACTCAAGACAGCTTATGTTGGAGAGGATGTGGAGCAAGGGGAATACTCCTCCATTATTGGTGGGTGTGCAAACTGGTACAGCCACTTTGGAAATCAGTATGGTGGTTTCTCAGAAAATTGGGAATCAATCTACCTCAAGACCCAGCTATACCACTCTTGGGCATATACCCAAGGAATACTCAATCATACCACAAGGGCACATGCTCAACTATGTTCATATCAGCATTATTCATAATAGGCAGAACCTGGAAACAACCTAGATGCCCCTCAACTGAAGAATGGATTAAGAAAATGTGGTACATATACACAATGGAGTACTACTCAGCAGAGAAAAACAATCAATGACATCATGAAATTTTCAGGCAAATGGATGGAACTAGAAAATATCATCCTGAGTAAAGTAACCCAGACTCAGAAAGACAAACATGGTATGTACCCACTCATAAGTGGATACTAGATATAAAGCAAAGGGTAATCAGGCAACAATCCACAACTCCAGACAAACTAACAGGGAAGACCCAAGGAAGGATGCGTGGACTGCCCTGGGAAGGGAAATAGATAAGATCTCCATGAATAAACTGAGGATGTGGGGTGGGCAATAAAGGGTAGGAGATAGGGGATGAGAACATAAGGGAATGGGATGGTTGAGCTGGAACAGGGAGGGAGGAGGAATGCAATGAAACAGATACCATGATGGAGAGAGACATCATGGGGTTAGAGAGAATCCAGGTACTGGGGAAGTTGCAAGGAGTCCCTAAGGACGACCCCAGCCTGAGCTACTGGCAATAGTGGAGAGGATGCCTGAACTGAACTGGCTTGCCCCAGAGATCAGACCAGTGAATACACTGTCATCACAGAGCTTTTCTCCAGTGACTGATGGAGGCAGATACAGAGATCCACAGCCAATCACTAGACAGAGCTCTAGTAGTCCAGTCAAGGAGAGAGGAGGGACTCTGTGAGCAGGTGCATCAGGATCATGATGGGGAAACATGTAGGGTCCACAAAAAGAAACTAGAGGAAACTCATGAAAGTTGCATCAATGGCTGTGGAGCCTACCTAGAACTAGACTGGGCTCTCTGTATGGCGAGACAGTTGTGTAGCTTGATCTGCTTGGGAGTCCCCCTGACAGTGGAATCGGAATCCATCTCTGGTTCATGAGCAGGCTTTGTGGAACCCACTACCTATGATGGGGTACCTCGTGCAGCCTTGAGGCATGGGGAAGGTCTTGGACTTGCTTCTGCTGAATGTGGCTCCCCATGGGAGGACTTGTCTTCTTGTGGGTGGGAGTGGGCAGTGGGTTGGAAGGGGGAGGCTGCAGAGGCGGGAAGAGGCAAGAGGAGGATCTTTGATTCATGTGTAAAATGAATGAAAAAATTTTCTTGCTAGTAAAAAAAAGAGAAAAAAGATAGCAGTCTGAGCAAGCTATGTTGAACTAGACAGTAAGTAGCACTCCTTCATGGTTTCTGCATCCGATGCTGCCTCCAGGTTCCTGGCCTGTTTGAATCCATGCCCTCAGTGATGGGTTGTTACCTGGTGGTGTAATATAGGCTCAAATAAACCATTTCCTCCAAATTTTCTTTGGTCATGGTATTTTGTCATAGCAGTGGGGATCTCTGCAGGTGTCATAGCAGGCAGGAAAATGAAAAGGTGAGAAAAAAAACTCCGTTCAGACTGACTTTGTCAAACTTCAAAATCTTTATCAAACTTGGATAAAACTTCAAGTAGTCTAATGCAAAGTGGTTTATTGTAAGCATATTTAAACACAATAGTATTTGGAAATAATTTTCTAGGCAACTATCATTCCAATTGCAAGCACACAATAAAGCTTAAGATGGGACTACAAACTCCATGTGACCATGTAGGTTTATTTTGTGGCTAAAAGACCTAGAATCCAGTGTGGTTTCTAAACAAGGTAGCCAGAGAACCCAGTAGCAGACACACTGATCTGGAATTGGGAGCATGCAACAGGGAGGGAACTTAACCCTTCTGAAGCTGGCATGTGAATTTATGAGATGTTTATTCTGTGCTGTGGACCACTTTAATCACAAGAGTTCAATTCTTCTTCAGCACAATCTGGTAGAACTACTGAGACTGTGCCTTGGTTATTGAGTGCACTTAGGTCAGAAGAGGTGAAGTCTCAGGGCTGTTGTCATCAGTCAGATGTGAACATGCCCCCACCCATGACTCAGTAAGTGCTGCTGCTCCTAATGTGCCTCAATGCCATCATGAAGTAGAACTCAGCCAAGGTGGTTAGAGCTTGAATTATGGAACACATAAATTTCACATAATTATTTCAGGGGAAAAATCTGATTTTCATCAAGAAAATTCTAATTAAAGGTTGATATTATATGTGTACACGTGTTTTTATGAATATATGGGTATATGTATTTGTATATGTTCATATGTGTGTATTTATATGTGTGCGTGATATATGTGTTTCTGTGTGTGTATGCATGTGCTGTTTTGTCTTTTCCACCAATTTGACCACCTCTTTTTTTTTTTTAAAAAAAAAATGTATTCATTTAATATCCTGACCACAGTTTCCCCTTCCTCCTCTCTTCCAGTTTTTCCTTCCCATCCTCCCCTTTTCACCCCAGCCCCAATCAACGTCTATTGTTTGTGTTCAGAAAAGGGCAGTCCTCCCTTGGGCATAAACAAAGCATGACCTATCAGGTTGAAGTAGGACCTCAGATTTAAGTCTGGGGAAGTCAAACCAGTATGAGGAATAGGTTCCCTAAAGCCAGCCAAAATGTTAGGGATAGCCCCTGTTCCCACTGCTAGGGGTTTCACAAGTAGACCAACTAGGCCACTGTCACTCAAATATAGACAGTCTATGTTGGTCCCATGCAGGTTCCCTGGTTGTCAGTTCACAGACTCTGTGAGCTCCTAAAAGCCCAGATTAGTTGTTTCTGTGAGTTCCCTTGTGATGACCTGACCCCCATGGCTAGTAGAACCTTCCCCTCTCTCTTCATCAGGATTCCCCCTGCTCAGTCCACCTCCACTTTTTCCTTTCAGATCTATGTATTAGGTCATTTCAGTGAGAATTTAGGAATAATGCAAGTAAAACTTTATATTCAGTTGGTGTGATGTTAAGTAGTGTATAACGATTTAACCATTTGATTATTAGAATGTGGAATTGCACTAGAAAATATCAGGTCTTAGAGTCAAATGTGATCTGACTCCTTCCTCCATACTTTTAATGCTGCCACATGGTCAAGAGCTGATGTCATCTCAAGGACTTGCTCCACTCTCAGAATAACAGATTCTGGTTGGTCACTGCCTGTCTTGCTTTGGTGGTTTTGGAATATGAATTCAGGAATCAAGTGAGTTCACCCTGTTGAACATTTTCCCTACAATGAACTTAAATTTTGATAATGTAACCCCAAATATAGAAATTTAAGATGCTTCCAAAATTATTAAAGCATCATTGTTATTTATGTTCAATAACTAAATGATATATGTCAAAACAAGTGATGGTATACCATGGAATACTGAAATTATTCAGAAAAGGAACAAGGAACAGAGTTTGGCCACCAAATTCTTCCTTACCTCTTCTTGTACCATGAAATCTGGCCAGTCAAGTGTATCTCTAGTTTCATTTTATTCTACATTTGGTCTACCCCAAACACAGAATGGATTTATCATTCTCTCTCTGTGCTGTTTACTATCCCTCCATCAATTCACCATGGTTGATAAATCCACTAGCTAGATTCCACAGCCTGTTACTTACTTCATGAATTTAAAAGTTTATTCAAAGTATAATTTAAATTAAAACTTCAATGTTATGTACAATTTAAAGCACCATCTTTCCTGCCCATGCTGTCCAGTTCCAGACCATTGAATGATATCTCTTACTTTTCAGTCTCTCTATTCCCTCTTTATAAACCCACTCAATCACTGTCCAGAATCAAGAAAGATGAATCCAAGAGAATATTGATACCAGGAAAATAATATTCCCTATGTGTAGTAGTTATGAAGCATTGATGGAGAAGGCCCACGAGGTGGTCACCAAACAAATATAAGCTCTGTGATATGATACACCTGGATTACATTGCGAGAGACTCCTTCCCTACCAACACATGTGGGTGTGATTTTTTTTCAGTGGATCTCTCCCAATACCTGCTGGAAATCTGTCCATGATAGGAGACTTTATGGGCTTTTCACAAGGTCATGTTGCTTAAGGAGTATGATTTTGAAGAAGGTACTATGGTGGTATTTTATTTGTACTGAAATGTGATTTTATTTGTATGTTAACATTATCTCAGGTGAAACAGAGTGCAAGATGGCTTGAATGTATAGGTCTAGAAGGACAGAGAGGAAAATTAAAACCTTATGTGGCTAACATAGCTATGAACTTGTGGAGTCGAGACTTGTTGCAACAATGGAATACTCAGATTAACATCCTTCCAATCTTAGAAACAAATCATAAACTAGCACATGATTTTGAGAGAAATATTAGAAGGCATTATTCTGAGTGGTCACCAGCCATCCATATTATACAAGAACAGGGCACAACAACTGATGATCTCCCAAAGACACCAACAGCTCTACCTTTAAAATGGTTAACAGACAAGCCTGTATGGATCCAGCAATGGCCTTTAACAACAGAGAAACTCCAGGCTTTAGAAGAGCTGGTAGAAGAACAATTAAATGCTCAGCATATTGAAGAATCAACCAGCCCTTGGAATTCTCCTGTATTTGTTATTAAAAAGAAATCTGAGCCGGGCGTGGTGGCGTATGCCTTTAATCCAGCACTCGGAGGCAGAGCCAGGCGGATCTCTGTGAGTTCGAGGCCAGCCTGGGCTACCAAGTGAGCTCCAGGAAAGGCGCAAAGCTACACAGAGAAACCCTGTCTCGAAAAAAAAAAAAAAAAAAAAAAAAAAAAAAAAAAAAAAAAAATCTGGTAAATGGAGAATGGTAACAGACCTTAGAGCAATTAACAAAGTAATTCAGCCAATGGGCTCTCTACAATCTGGAATTCCTTTGCCTACTCTGTTACCAAAAGGATGGCCTCTCATAGTTATTGATTTAAAAGACTGTTTCTTTTCAATACCCTTACAAGAAAAAACAGAGAAAGATTTGCTTGCACAGTGCCTACTTATAATAATTTTCAACCGGTTAAAAGATTTCAATGGAGGGTCCTCCCACAAGGAATGTTGAATAGTCCAACTCTGTGCCAATATTTTGTACAACAGCCATTGGAAGTGATAGGTAAAAAATTTCCTAAATCTATAATTTATCATTATATGGATATTTTACTAGCTGACTCAAATGCAGATACTTTAGAAAGAATGTTTGAAGAAGTAAAGAAAATTTTGCCTTGCTAGGGATTACAAATTGCTCCTGAAAAGATACAAAGAGGAGATTCTATTAATTATTTAGGATATAAAATAGAGCTACAAAAATTTATACCCCAAAAGGTGCAAATTAGGAGAGATAGACTACAGACTCTTAATGACTTTCAAAGATTATTTGGAGATATTTCTCATCTACGAACTGTTGTTGGGGTAAAAAAATGATGAACTGAATAATTTGTTCAAAACCTTAGAAGGTGACAAGGACTTAAATAGTCCAAGGGAATTATCACCTGAAGCTGAAAAAGAATTGGCCTTGGTAGAAAAGAGAGTACATGAAGGGCACGTGGATCGTATTGATCCAAAGCTGGATTGCATTTTGGTTATTTTACGTTCTAGGCATTCTCCTACTGGAATATTAATGCAGAGGGAAGATATTATATTGGAATGGATATTTTAACCAAATAAACCAAATAAAAAATTAAAAACTTATGTGGAAAAAATCTCTGACTTGATTTGGAAAGGAAAATTGAAACTTCGTCAATTAGCAGGAATAGACCCAGCAGAAATTGTCGTGCCTTTAACTAAGGAGGACATTGAAAAATTATGGACAGAAAGTGAACCTTGGCAAAGAGCTTGCACTTGCAGTAAATTTTTGGGAGAAATTAACAGCAAATAATCCAAAAGTGATAGAATTGATCGTTTTTTTTGTTTGTTTGTTTGTTTTTCGAGACAGGGTTTCTCTATGTAGCTTTGTGCCTTTCCTGGGACTCACTTGGTAGCCCAGGCTGGCCTCGAACTCACAGAGATCCACCTGCCTCTGCCTCCCGAGTGCTGGGATTAAAGGTGTGTGCCACCACTGCCCGGCTTTAGAATTGATCTTATAAAGAGAGCTGATTGGATCTTGCCTCAAATTGTATGGGAAAAACCCATATCTGGAGTTTGTACATTTTATACAGATGCCAACAAACAAGGAAAGGCAGGTTACAAATCAGAAAATTTAAGTAAAGTGGTTCAAAGTCCTTATAATTCAGTTCAAAAATCAGAATTGTATGCTATTCTGTTGGTATTAATGGATTTTTCAGAACCTCTCAACATAGTAACTGACTCTCAGTATGCTGAAAGAGTAGTATTACATATTGAGACTGCAGAATTTATCCCTGATGCTTCAGAATTAACTTCACTATTTATTCAATTACAAGATACAATCAGGAAAATGAATCATCCTTTATATATAACTCACATTCGATCCCATACTGGTCTGCCAGGCCCTCTAGCACAAGGCAATGATGAGATTGATAAATTATTGATAAGAAATGTGCTGGAGGCCTCAGAATTTCATAAAAAATCATCATGTCAATAGTAAAGGTTTAAAAAAGGATTTTTCCATAACCTGGCAACAAGCCAAAGAAATAGTAAAGAAATGTCCTACTTGTTCCTTCTACAATCAAACGCCATAACCCTTTGGGATGTAACCCAAAGGGTACTCAGAGGAATGAAATCTGGCAGATGGATGTGTTTCACATTGCAGAATTTGGAAAATTGAAATATGTACATCATACCATTAATACTTATTCAGGATTTCAATGAGCAACTGCTTTGAGTTCTGAAAAATCTGATTCTGTAATCACTCATTTGCTAGAAGTTATGCCATCATGTGTATACCTGCACAAATCAAAACTGACAATGCTCCATCATATGTCTCTGTTAAAATGAAATAGTTTTTTGCTTATTACAATATAAAGCATATTACAGGCATACCACATAATCCTATAGGTCAAGCAGTTATAGAAAGATCAAACAGAACTCTAAAGGATATGCTAAATAAACAGAAAAGGGTAACAAAACCCCCAGAAATAGACTGCATAATGCTCTATTAACTTTGAATTTTCTCAGTGCCAATGAGAAAGGAACAACAGCTGCAGAGAGACACTGGATAATAGAAAAAAACTACAGAATTATATAACCTATATACTTTAAGGATTTGCTGACCTCAGAATGGAAACCAGGGTATGTGTTACGTTGGGGATGAGGTTTTGCTTTTGTTTCTACAGGAGAAGATAAGCTGTGGGTACCATCAAAATTGATAAAGGTTCGATTTGAACAAGAGAGACCTCTTAAGAGGAGGTGATAGTTCATCAACCAGCATGAACATCCAATTTAAACTAACTTGTACCAGTAACACATACCTTTTGGCAAGATAATAACTTGCCAAAAAGGATCATCCCAAAAATTAGTTTTGAGGAAAGGTTTTTGTTTTTGTCTTTTAGGAGAATGAAGGTTAAGGAATCTGAAGAACACAGGACAAATGAGACAACTTAAGAATAGGGAAAAATCAAACCCTGTCTCGAAAAAAAAAAAAAAAAAAAAAAAATAGGGAAAAATCATCTATCCCAGGAAACAGAGTGAAATGGCGTATGGGTATATCATCTAAAATTTTTTTTATAAATCTTCCTAAATGTTTGTTTCTGCTCTTCTCTAAAGAAATTTAACACTATTGATCTTCTAATAGTCCCAGTTCAATTAAAATTTAAAGCTGACTTTGGAGTTGGAGAATGGCTCTCTTCTTTAAACTCAAGCATGTTGTTAAAAGGAAAATGCAAACTCCCTGTATCATGCCAGAAGAAAAGAGCCATCTTCTGCTATGGGACAGGAGAAAAGCCAAATTAATTGAGGGACTATTCTATTACTAATCTCAACTCTTTGATTCTATTCTGATTCTTTAAACTTTTCTTAAAGTATAAATTTTATATCAAAATTTACAAGATTAATATCTATATCTATATATACACATTTTAAACTTCATTAAGATATGAATGGTCATATAGAGTACTAACTAATTCTAGAAAAAAGGCTTCAATTAGCTGCATATATATGTCTTTGTGTTCAAGTCTCTTATCAGTTTTCTGCAGGAAATCAAGGCCAGGACTAACATCAACTGAAGTCTCCAGAAAGAAGATGGGGCCCACAACAACAACAATTCCACGTGGACAATAATAATATCATTAAGTTGACAAACATCATCTACAGATCAGCCTTGAACTACAAGGTGCTCAGAGAAATTTTGAGAGGGCTAGCTGAGATGATTCAGTCTCAAAGACTACTTGAATAAGGACTTGAGATAAACCCTGAACTTTGGCATTATACATATACTGGATAATAATGAAGGATATAGTTACCTTTCCTAGAATTTGACAATTAACCTAAAATTTTTCTTTCAGGATAAAGATAACTTTGCCCATACCCAGGAGGAAGCAATTTTAAGAATAGGATGCCCACATTCCCAAAGAGGTGGTATGGGGTGAGTGGTTTTTGGTCTTTTTAGTGGGTTTTGGGTCTGGGATAATTTTCATTGTTTAGGGGGGTTGGTTACAAGTTGTTGTCAAGGGTTAAGAAAAAGGCTAAGCAAAGGAGATTAGATTTAATGTTCCTGTTTAAAAAAAAAGAAGAAAAGAAAAGAAAATGGCAATTACTACTTTTAAATACTTTACATTGGATTGGATTGTTTTATATTGTGTACAAATTTGAAATTGATATTGTTAGAAAATGCTATATGTACATTTCTAATTGAACTTATACGGTTCATTTAACAATGTAATGCAATTTTCTGATCCTTGAATGTTATTATTACCAACTATTAGGATATAAAGAAATGAAAGTTAGTAGTTAGACATTACAATAGAATATTGTAGTCATATTAGATATGTTTTAAAAATTGAGCAGATATATTTTAGATAGACAGGTCATCTTCAAACCCTTCAGAGATCTACAGAATATGGCATTTAAAATGTTTTAAGAACTTAGAACATTTTTCTTTTTTGAGACATGTTGGCTCCTGGCAGTACCAATCTACTTCAGAGAAAATATGGGCATTGAAGAAACTGCAATTGGAGTTAACTTTCATTGTGGCAAAAGTTAGCCACTGGACAACAAAGTATCCTCGAATCAACAGAACAAAATGGACAGATAGAACACGAAACAAAGGACTCCTGATTCTTACCAAAACAAGTGTGGTTATGGCTTTATCAAAAGGCATCTTCTGAGGCCAGGACAATATGGCCCCATCCCTGAAGTGGACATCGCAATCCGGAAAAGGTACAGTGAGTGCCCTTTTCTTCTAAGGCAGCTGAACAGGCAGTGAGCCGATGGCTTCTGTTGTGCAATGGAACAGCAGCTGAAACAGTTATTCTTGAAGAGTAACTAAGCTCATGCCTCTCATGGACAAATTTAGTTATAAAATTATTTTATTCATGTTAATCCACCCTTTTCCCCTCCTCCTTATGGGATAGAAACAGGAAAATCTATAGTATAATGAATATGAAGAAAGACATTTATCTTCCTCAAATCAAACATGATTCACTATTGCTTGTCTATCACTGGAAGAAAGGGGACAATATTCAGATGTGGACTGAAGTTTTGGAACTGAAGTTGAAAGAAATCTAAATTTTCAGTGCTCTTGGTGACTGACAATTGAGGGTTTAGCAAAAGAGAAAAAAGAATGATTGGCTACAGAACACTTATATACTATGGTTGAAGCAAGCATAATTTCATACAGTTTCAAACCCACATCTAAGAATTCCTTAGGCAATTAACAGGATCAATAATTAATATATTTGAAATACATGTAGATCATGTAATGAATCAAGCTAAACTGGTACAATTATTCATGAACTCAAAGAATTACCTGGATCCCTTAGTAGACAATTTGCTGCAAGTGTTCAGTGCTCATAACTGTTCACAAAAAGCTTGGAACTTTCATCTTTCTTGTGCTTGGTTGCTGCCATGCTCTTATACAGGGGTTCTCAACCTGTGGGTCTTGATCCTTCTGTGAGCATGAACTACTTTTTCACTTGGGTATATCAGATATTCTATATATCAGATAACTGCATTATGATTTATAAAAGTAGAAAAATTACACTTAGGAAGTAGCAATGAAATATTTTATGGTTGGGCAAGTCTCCATAGCAGGAAGAACTGAATTGAAGGGTCACTGCTTTAGGAAGATTGGGAACCACTGTGTTAGAGTCTAACCTATAGAGACAGGGCATAAAATCTTTCTCCCATTTCCTCTCACTAAATGTCTTCTTAATTTTGGTTGTGCTATGACCACAGACCATCATTACTGTATTCTTTTCTAATGGGGAATGCTTCACATTCTCTACCACGTGGATGATTACAAGTTAGTGGATTCTTAGTAATGTGTTTCAGGAGCCAACAACTTGTAAACTAATGCTCAAGTACAGAAATGAGAATGAAAACTTTTGTTCACCAAAGAACCAAAAGTGTGTCTGAGAATTGTGCTCTCAGGGTTAGAATCTTAAACCCCAGGGAAGTAAAACTTCTGTCCAACCTTGCTCTGATTTTTAGTGGACTCATTTACTTAAAATAAATTTGTAAACAACCATGGGAGTAACATTTGTGCAAGAATGTTACAGGCATTGGGAATATCTCCTAATTATATCTTACCCCAGCATTAAATTTTCATGGAGTTAGCCTAAAAGCAAAGATCAAATTAATCTGGATGCCTCTATGGAGTTTAGATTGCCTGGTGTAAGTGTAGAATAGTTACAATATAAAAACATTGAAGTGATGTTTTGCTTTACCTGTACCTGACCAATCTTGTGTTTAGTGCACTATAGGGCATTGGCTTTCCCTTTCTAGTGCTTACTGCATCTATGGTCACTACCACATGATGTAGTTACATCATGTATTAGAGTGTACTCGAATCAAAGTCACTATGTGATATATTTTTCTGTATATTCTTGTTTATGGCTGCAGTCTTCACAATAGGCAAGTCTGGGTTATTTGTTAGTGTGTATGTTAGTGTGTTTTGTTTTAACTTTATGCATTTCATTTAAAGGTGAGAATTTCTCTCAATTTCCCTTTCTACCATCTCTGCCATTTTTATCACTGAGGGTATTCTCTGTTAAACACCAAATCTTCAGAAGAGACTTATGCAAGTTTCTTCTCATTGTTCATATCTCACCCTTTTGAGATTCCTATTGCCATCATTTCTGATGTGCAATTTGGCTTTGTTTCCTGGGAACTTTTCCTCACTTATTACTCAACATCAGGAGTGGAAGTATTGTAAAGTGAGTAATACATGTTAAACCCTCACCAAATTTCAGGACTTTGGCAATGAGGACATTCCTAGGCACACACAGCAGATACTGAAAATGACTGGTTAAATTATAAAGTCACAGCAGAACATTCGCTGCATATTTTTTGAAGAGTAATTGCTGCTGGATTAAGAATAAGTTTTTCTCAGATTACACGGAAATGTAAGAATCATGATCATAACAAAGAAATTTATGGAACATACAAATTTAAGTAGAATTCACAACTGCTTTGTAAGTTCAAAGATCAAAGCTGAAATCAAGATGTGACAGGGAATGTTTGACAAGGACACCTTAGATATGCAAATTAATGAGAGTTCTTCTCTCTTTTCAGCACTTAAAAAAATGTCATCTTGTGTGATTGATCAAAGTTCTGAACTTGTTCCCGGATGAACAGCAAGAAAGAGATGGTGCTAAGAGAAGAACCTTGTTACCCATAACCCTCTGCTTCAAGAACCCAAAAGAGTCCTCTGTGATAACCCATTCACCTGGGACCTTGGTCATTGTCTACACAGTATATTGAACTCAGGGTTGTGTTGGCTGTATTTGAAGAGCTCCTGAAGATGAGCCTCACTCTCCATTTCAAATCCTGTATTTCATCACTGTATTTCTGGTTTATTCTGATTCTGGGTGGGAGGCCCTGTAATTCTCTTCAGCATGGTCACATCCATCGAGAGCTCTTGGTCCTTTGGAAGAAATCTCTCTCCTTTTCTCACCTGCTGTAATGTGGCCTTTTGTTACTCTTATCTCTAACATCCATGCTGCACCTCTGTCAGCAGGAACACCATTTTAACTGACTCTTGGGTCAATCCAACCAAGTTCAAGGTGTCTGTGTCAGGGATTTGCATAAGCATCTTTGGATTCTGCCCCTGTTGTACACCAGTGCTGTGTTGTACACAGGGGTCTATGGCTGTGGGCTGGGAGAATTATCCAGTGTTGCTAACTGTAAAGAAGGATGTCAGTATGTTCCAAACTAAGGCTGAATAGTCACAAGTTTTCTGTTATTTTTCAGACCTGCTTCTATTATGGCAATAGTAAATAGTTGTATTTTTATAGTGACTATATAGAAAACAAGCTACAAATGAAAAGATAGAAAATATCAGTTACAAGGACAGTTATTTTTAAGGAGATATAAAGGCAATGTGGCCAAAGGAGAGAGAAAAGCTGCCAAACCTTGGGTTGAAGTGATAACATTTGTGATCATCTGTGACTATGTAGGATCACTTCTTTCACTGATTCTTTTAAGGAGTGCATAACATCTTTCTCCAGTTATAAGACATTTTGCTGGTTTAGCTACTGTAACTCAGTTCAAAACACATTGATTTGAACTTTATTTCCTTCTTCAATTAATGAGAACATCAAAATATCCACTAACAGGTACCAGTAATCCATCATTACCGTGTAACTCAGCCCAAATCTGTAATTAAGGAATTTTTTGACCGAGTGGGAATTTTGTTGTCATTATGACAGTTATTATACTGCCCATAAATATATTGCTTTAAGTTGAGGAGGGAAATTGATATTTAATTATATAGCATAGCTTTTATTCTAGTAGGTTCTTGGTTGCATGATCATTTTAAATCACTTGATAGAAATATGGCTTAGTAAATACTAGAGTATGCAATATTTCCGACATACATCAACTCAAACTTGCCTGGATGCCTACTTTGTCTGTGGCTAATTATTGTCTTCTAAAAGCCTACCATTCATGATTTACTATGAGCAACAAATTCATTTTCTACAATAAGAGACTTCTCTTTAAGTCTTAAAATATTTTTTAGGTGTATCCATTTTATATGTGAGTGTTTTGCTTGCCTGTAGGTCTGTGCACATCCTGCGACTTTGGTGCCCAGGGATATGAGAAAAGATACCAGATGGCCTGGAACTGACATTAATGAGATTTGTGTATCACCATGTTGGTTATGGGAAATGAACCTAGGTCCTCTGCAAGTTATTAACCACTGAGCCATCTCTCCAGTCACTAGAGATGGTATTTTGTAGAATTCCTTTTCTTTTTCCCTGGAATTTTGTATGTTTAATGTCATGATAGAGAGTAATTTTGTCATGATGTTCTATAAACCTTCATATTTCTACAATGTTGATTAGAAAAAAAAAGTGTAATGTAGAATAGTACCTGAAAAAAGAATAGATTATTTAAGAAATGGTAATGGAGTGTAGGAGTGTTTAAAAATTTTAAATATGTTACTCATATCTTTCAGGAAATTATAATTAATTCATTTGGATTTTCAAGTATTAGAGGAAAATTTTGGTTCTATTTCTTAGACAAAATATTAATGATGCTAAATATAAACATAGATTTTGGTATAATTGTCACAATGATGGAAACTAAGAAGATGAATATATGTTTGAAATTAAGACCAATAGAAATTGTACACTACCCGTGAGATGTATATTAAAAATGATGCTGTACAATCTAAAATCCAAACAATTAAAACTAAATAAATGCTCCTAAATTCATAAAGTATAGGCAAAAATATTTCCAATAATAAAATAAACAGTTTACAGTTAAACAGAGGAGTGAAAATTATTATTTAATCATTATATTTGGCATGTGTTAGAATGTCCACATGTGTGCATGTGCATGTGATAACATGTAGATGGCACTAGGTGTCTTCTCCAGTTGCTCTCCCCTTCTTCTTTGAGGCAAGGTCTCTCAGTTGAACCTATGCTTGCCAACACTGCTATTCTAGCTGCCCACTTGTTCTGGAAATCAACTGTGTCTTCCTTCTGAGCACTGGAGTTACAGGTGGACGTCTATGTGTATCAGGCATTTATTAGGGTGCTGAGGATCCAGACTCTCATCCTGATATGTGAACTGCCAGCACTTTGTTGACTGGCAACTCCTTGTCTTGAAAGTGTGGTTTTATTTTGAATAGAACCATAACTGTAATCAAAGTATATTGAACTTTTGTTGTTACATTAGGCAAAAAAAGAAACTATTTTATTTTATTATTATTAGTATTAGTATTAGTATTTTCATTATTATGAAGAAGGCAATTCCATTTTGACTACCATTAAACTACAGGGAAGATTCATGTTCATATGTATTGATGAAAGTAAAAACCCGTTAAAAAAATCTTTAGATAGTTTTTAATATGAACTATTTAAAGTATAATTTACAACTCAACCCCAAAGGCAGTACTAACAATGTTCAAATTCTCAATAGAAAAGACTTCTCAGAGCTTAAGAAGATTCTGTAATAGTGTTTTGTGTGGAGAAATATTTCCAAAGTAAAATAGAGTCACACATTAGGACACTACAGTCTGAGGATTCCTTCCACATTTGAATTTTGCAGTATCTTTCTAATTATTCTGACATATCAAAGAAGAAAGTCCTGTTCATTATACTAGCCTCCTTACTTCATTCCATGAGCAAATCCTTGCAGTCTATATCCCCACTTTTCCAAAAGTGAACCTGGAGAAAAGTAGTTGTGCTCACAACTATGTATCTTATTTCTCTAACAAGGATGAATGCCTGAAGGAAGAAAGAGCTTTTATGCAGGAATTTTGATCATTTTCAATATAAGAGCCATTGATAGCAATTCTCATGAAGGGAAAGGTCATTTTTAATAAATGAACAAAGTTTCCAATTCTGGGTAAAGTCCTGTTGTGGCAGATACCATGTTCTCTACATTATACAGAAAGGTCAGCTGTCACTAGCAAATTAGAAGGAGGAAAACTTGGTTGTGGCATAAACAACACACTCACTGGCAAATTCTCACTTACCTCACCTTACACCATGGGGATTCCATCCTAAGGACATACTGTATTTGGCATCTCTGGGTATTGACCATAGTTTAGTTAAATAAGGATGAGATTGCTAATAAAAGGTGGGATTGAAACTTGTGTCACAGAAACTGCTGCTTTTGAGATGTGAGGAAGTAGATTAAGAAGAGAAAAAAAATGAAACAGACTTAAACAGCATTCATGTAATACAGAAGGTTGACTGTAAATGAGGAAGCAAATAATTTTAGGAAATGAAAATTCGTTACCAATTACATATTCTATATTTTTTTTTTGAGGATTTTTGGAATAGCATACATGGCTATAGATGATGGCAGTTTTCGCAGCGATCTAGCCAGAAAAATGAGTGAAGATCTGGTCCCTTCCACATCTGTCCAGCTGTGCTATGAGAACCTGAATGGATCCTGCATCAGGAACCCTTACTCTCCAGGCCCTCGCCTCATCCTCTATGCAGTCTTTGGCTTTGGGGCTGTGCTGGCTGTGTGTGGAAACCTCCTGGTGATGATGTCCATTCTTCATTTCAAACAGCTACACTCTCCTGCCAACTTTCTGGTGGCATCCCTGGCCTGTGCTGACTTCTTGGTGGGACTGACCGTGATGCCCTTCAGTACAGTGAGGTCTGTGGAGAGCTGCTGGTACTTTGGGGACAGTTACTGTAAATTTCATTCTTATTTTGATGGGTCATTCTGTTACTCTTCTATCTTTCACCTGTGTTTCATCTCTGTGGATAGATATATTGCTGTCAGTGACCCCCTGACCTACCCCACCAGGTTCACTGCATCTGTTTCTGGCAAGTGCATCGCCTTCTCCTGGCTCCTGTCCATCATCTACAGCTTTTCCCTCCTTTACACAGGGGCAAATAAAGCTGGACTGGAGGATCTAGTGACTGCCCTCACCTGTGTGGGAGGCTGTCAAGTCCCAGTGAATCAAAGTTGGGTCTTCATCAATTTTCTACTATTTTTCATCCCCACACTTGTCATGATAACTGTCTACACTAAGATTTTCCTCATTGCTAAGCAACAGGCTCAGAGGATTGAGAGAATGAGTGACCAGACGGCCAAGTCTTCAGACAGCTACAAGGACAGGGTGGCCAAGAGGGAGAGGAAAGCAGCCAAAACCCTGGGAATCGCAGTGGCAGCCTTCCTCCTTTCCTGGCTGCCATACTTCATTGACTCCATCATTGATGCCTTCCTGGGCTTCATCACACCCACGTATGTGTATGAAATACTAATTTGGATCGCCTACTACAACTCAGCCATGAACCCTCTGATTTATGCTTTCTTTTATCCTTGGTTTCGAAAAGCCATCAGATTGATTGTGACTGGCAGAATCTGAGGGGGAATTCCTCAGCCACCAACTTGTTTCTTGTGTAGATTCTGGGTTTAGTTGGTGTTTGAAAAGGTAATCAGAACAAAACATCAGCAGGGAACTGAGTGCTACATCTGACATTGAATAGTCATGGATTATGCTTCAGCTCTGAATGAAACACTTACTTCCAGCTTCTGTTTTCTTAAATAAATGTAAAATTAGTTTCTATCTGTAATGGAACTGGATTACCTTGGAACTAACCATTTTCCACTGTGTTTTATGCTGGTTAGTGTTGTTTGGTTCCCTGTCTCCCCTTTTCCCGCCTTTCTAAAATTCTAATTGTTGGCTTTTGTTAATCAGTTTCCAACACACAGTCATTAAATACTTATTAGTATTATTGTAACACAGTGTGAATGAAACAAAGAGACCCTCACGGGCTGTCTCTTCTTCAGAGAAGGATTTTTTGTGGTTCTCTATTCACTGAGGCCCAGATTTGCATTTTTAAAAATGTGATTTTTAAAATTATGAAAAATAAACCAAGAAGTTTATGTATTAACTAATATCTACTCAATTATATACAGAGGAAGGGCCAGGTGGTGGCGGCACATGCCTTTATTCCCAGCACTCAGGAGGCAGAGCCAGGCGGATCTCTGGGAGTTTGAGGCCAGCCTGGGCTACCAAGTGAATTCCAGGAAAGGCTCAAAGCTACACAGAGAAACCCTGTCTCGAAAAAACAAAACAACAACAACAAAAATACAGAGGAAGGAAAAATGCTGTCACAAATAGTCACATCTGTTCAGTCACCTTCTTTCTAGGAACAAGCACCCAGGGGAGAAGTCACAGTCCAAAGGCCTTACAAGTTGTCATTTGTAGAAATCAAGGATTTAAAGAAGGTTATTCTTTTTCAAGGTGATTTATAAATTAGCTGATTCTTCACTTATGTTGTAAAGTTTCTATAGATTTATAGAAGATTTAAAAGAACACACAAGAGTCAAATTAATAATGGGTTCGGAAGAAGAAAACACTAAAATAAAGGGCAAACTGTGCATCATCCTGAATCTGGAAAACACATTTTTATAAGGATCCCTGGATGTGTTTCTAAAGCCCGACAAAAGTCTGATTTAGTCATAAAAATTATCCCAGATAAAGTCAACTAGGTGTTTTACAGACAGTTCTCTCAATAGTAGACAAGAGAGCAGTATACAGTAGTAAAATAAACAAACTCCATACTCTAATCTAGATTACTTTTGTGCAGATAAGACGTTATAAAATTCTAAGCCTTGGGCCTGGAGCGGCAGCTCTGCAGTTAGGAGCACTGGCTGCTCGTTCAGAGGACACTCCGTGGCAGCTCACAGCCCTTTGTAACTCTAGTCCTGTCTATAACTTTGGCTTTTGCAGGCACTGCAAGCTCGTGGTGCACAGACATACATGAAACAAAACACCCTCGCATATAATAGAAAAATAAAGGAAAAATCTGAGCCTTCTGTATTTGCCAGTTACGGATATATACTGAGATGTTCTTGCTTACTATTTTTTCTAATTTCTATGTTGATATACTCCGTGAATATTTATTATTAATGACTGTTACATTTTATTATCAAATCTGTTTTAAACTGGTTAAGTTTTTCCTTAGAGATGATACTATATCTGATTTTTATTTGAGACAGTTTCTCTATTGGTCAGACTAATGTATATTGGATTGTAAATCTAGGCAATCCCCCTGCCTCTGCTTCATGAACATTGTGATTAGAGGCTTAAGCTACCACTCTTGGTAGCCTTATTTCTTATATTAATGTGTTTGAAGAAGTCTGTCTTTGTGATTGGCAGGTGACTAAAGGCTCCTCAGACTCCTTGAAGTCCTCTGCCCGTAGCTCTTCAGTTCAGATATTAAACATCATCAGTTTCTTCTGACTTCAGCTGTTTCAATGAGAGTGACTTATCCTGCAGCCATAGAACAGTGTCCCATCTTCACTTGAGTGACAGCGTACATAAACAAGAGCTTTACAGTAATTGATGCATACTGTAAATGTCTACATTCAAAAGTAACTCTAATATTTACTTCAGTACATTCGAAGAAGCAATTCCTCTTATTTATTTATTACTTTTTTGATTTTAGTAAACCTTTGTGCTATCTACTTTTTACGTCTAGAGTTATCTGTGAGGATGGAACCTCATTGGATAAAATGCTTCTATATGTGCTAGCTGTAGGGCATTTTCTCAATCAGTAATTGCTGGGGGATGGCCCAGCCCATTGTGAGTGGTGCCATCCCTGGGCTGGTGGTCTTGGGTTCTATAAGATAGCAGGCTGAGCAAGCTATGTTGAGCTAGACAGTAAGTATCACTCCTCCATGACTTCTTCATCAGCTGCTGCCTGCAGGTTCCTGGCCTGTTTGAATCCTTGGCCTCACTTCCCTCAGGGATGGGTTGTTGCCTGGTAGTGTAATAAAGGCTGAAATAAACCATTTCCTCCAAATGTTGCTTTGGTCATGGTGTTTTATCACAGCAGAAGGAATCCATGCAGATGTCATAGCAGACAGGAAAATGAAGAGGTAAAATAAAAACTCAGTTCAGACTGACTTTGTCAACCTGGATCAAACTTCAGGAAGTCTAATGCAAGGTGGTTTATTGTAAGCATATTTAAACACAATAGAATTTGGAAACAGTTTTCCAAGCAACAACCATTCCAATTCCACACACACAGTAAAGTTTAAAATTGGACTACATGGAGACTCCTTTGCAAACTCCATGTGACCCTGTAGGTGTATTCAGTGGCTAAAAGGCCTAGAATCTATTGTGATTTCTAAACAAGGTAGCCAGTGAATCCAGCAGCAAACTCACTGATCTGGAACTGGGAGCATGCAACAAGGGGAAACTTAAACCTTCTGAAGCTGGCATGTGAATTCATGGGATGTTTATTCTGTGCTGTGGACCGCCTTAATCACAAGAGTTCAATTCTTCTTCAGCACAATCTGGTAGAACAGGTAAGACTTGGTTATTGAGTGCACTTAGGTCAGAAGAGGTCAAGTCTCATGGCTGTTGTCATCATAGACAGATGTGAACACGCCCCACCTGGACTCAGAGAGTAAGTGCTGCTGCTCCTAATGTGCCTCCCTCCCGTCACGAAGTGGAACTCAGCCAAGTTGCTTAGAGCCTGAATAATGGAACACACAAATTTCACATAATTTTTTCAAGGGAAAATATGATTTCCATCAAGAAAATTCTAATTAAAGATTTGTATTATATGTATGCATGTGTTTCTATGTATATATGTGTATACATATTTGTATATGTTCATGTGTGTGCATTTATATATGTGTGTGGGACATATATGTGCCTATATATGTGTTTGTGTGTGTATGCATGTGCTTTTTTGTTTTTTTCCATCAATTTGACCACCTCTGCTTTTTTTTTTTTAAATGTACTCATTTGTTTTACATCCTGACCAGTTTCCTCTTCCTCCTCTTTTCTAGTTCTCTTCACCTACCTTGCCTCTGCACCCTCTCCAATCAAGTCCCACTGTTTCTGTTCAGAAAAGGGCAGACATCACTTGGGTATGAACAAAGCTTGATCTATCAAGTTGAAGGAGGACCTCAGTTTTAAGGCTGGGGAAGGTAACCCAGTGTGAGGAGTAGGTTCCCCAAAGCCAGCCAGAGCTTTAGAGATAGCCCCTGCTCCCACTGCTAGGCCTCTCACAAGTAGACCAACTACATAACTGTCACTCAAATGTAGACAGCCTATGTTGGTCCCATGCAGATTCCCTGGTTGTCAGTTATGGACTCTGTGAGCTCCTAATGGTCCCAGGTTAGTTGTTTCTGTGAGTTCCCTTGCGATGACATGACCCCCATGACTCTTACAATCCTTCCTCCCTCTCATCATCAGGATTCTCCGAGCTCAGGCAACCTCTGCTTTTCATCTTTCAGATCCATGTATTAAGTCATTTCAGTAAGAATTTGGGAATAATGTATGCAAAACTTTGTATTTAGTTGCTGTGATGTTAAGTGTGTACATTGAATTAACCACTCAATTATTAAAATGTGGAATTGCACCATTACTTATTAAAAAATATCCAGGCCCTGGGGCCCCATGTGATCTGATTCCTTCCTCCATACTTCTAATGCTGCCACATGGTCGAGAGCTGATTTCATCTCAAGGACTTACTCCACTCTCAGAATAACAGATTCTGGTTGGTCACTGCCTGTGTCTTGCTCATGTGGTTTTAGAATATGAAGTCTGAATATGAACTCAGGAATCAAGTGAGTACATCCTGTTGAACGTTTTTCACTACAATAAACTTAAATTTTGAAAATGCAAACCCAAATATAGAAATTTCAGATGTGTCCAAAAATATTAAATCGTCAATTGTTATTTATGTTCAATAACTAAATGAAATATGTCAAAACAAATGGTGTTATACTATGGAATATTGAAATTATTCAGAAAAGGAGCAAGGAACAGAGTTTAACCACCATATTTTTCCATATGTCTTCTTGTACCATGAAGCCTGACCAGTCAAATGTGTCTCTAGTTTTATTTTAATGTAATTTGGTCTACTCTAAACACAAAATAGCTTTATCATTCTCTCTTTCTGCTGTGTTTACTGTCCCTCCATCAATTCACCATGGTAGATAAATCCACTAGGTAGATTCCACAGCCTATTACATACTTTATGAATTTAAAGGTTTATTTAGAGTATAATTTAAAATAAAACTTCAAAATCATGTATAATTTAGCATATCATCTTTCCTGCTCAATCTGTCCAGTTCCAGACCATTGAATGATATCTCTTATTTCTCAGTCTTTCCACTCCCTCTTTATAAACCTACTCACTGGCCAGAATCAAGAAAGATGAAACCAAGAGTATATTGATATCGTATAATAACATTCTCTCTGTGTAGTAGTCATTTAGCCTTGATGGAGAAAGCCCATGAGATGGTCACCAAGTAAATGTAAGCTATGTGATATGGTACACACTGATTCCAGTGGGAGAATCATGCCCTACCAAAACATGTGGGTGAGATTTTTTTTCAATGGATCTCTCTAATCCCTGCTGGCAGTCTGTTCATGACAGGAAACTTTATGGGATTTTCAAAAGAGCATGTTATTTAAGGACTATGACTTTGAAGAAGGTATTGACAAAGGGGTTCAAGTTTTAGTGCCTTCTTAAGTCTCCTTATGTAGTAATATTCCTTAACTTGCCTTGAGTTTATTTAGAGCTGAAGGAAGGTATAATTGGGTAGGTAATTTGAGCAATTGGGAGAAATCTACTCTAGCCCTCTCTACCATGTAACAAAGAAGTGTGAGTTCTACATGACATAGAGCACTCATGGAAGATGATGAGCCTTGACAAAGCTTTCATGGATTCCATACAGGAGATTAATCTGTAGAAGAGGTCATCTTGGTGCAAGCCTTTTGCAACTGGGGATTATTATGATTTCCACAGAGTACTGAAGATGAGGCCATCATGATTAGAGGCCTGAAACACAAAGATGGAGCCCACCAAGTGAAGGCTAAGAGTGGACAAATTTGGTTATAAAATTATTTCATTCATTTTAATCCACCCTTTGCTCCTCCTTATGGGATAGAAACAGAAAAGTCTATAGTATAACGAATATGAAGAAAGATATTTATCTTCCTCCAACCAAACATTATTCACTATTGCTTTTCTACCACTGGAAGAAAAGGTGGCAATACTCAGATATGGACTGAGGTTTTGGAACTGAAGTTGAATGAAATCCAAATTTTCAGTGCTCATGGTGACTGACAATTGAGGGTTTAGCAAAAGAGGAAAAAGGAAGATTGGCTACAGAACACTTATATACTATGGTTGAAGCAAGCATAATTTCATACAGTTTTACACCCAATCTAAAAATTCCATAGGCAATTAACAGGATCTATAAGAAATGTTTGTGGTCAGGCGGTGGTGGTGCACGCTTTTAATCCCAGCACTCAGGAGAGAGAGGCATGTGGATCTCTGTGAGTTTGGAGCCAGACTGAGGTACAGAGTGAGTTCCAGGAAAGGCTCCAAAGGTACACAGAGAAACCCCGTCTCAAAAAGAAAAACAAAAACAAAACAAAAAAAAGAAATGTTTGTGAAATATATGTAGATTATGTAATGAATCAAACTGAACTGGTACAGTTATTCATGAGCTCAAAGTATTGCCTGGACCCCTTAGTAGACAATTTGCTGCATGTGTTCAGTGCTCACAGCTGTTCATATACACCTTAGTTCTTTGATTTTCCTTATGTTTGTTTGCCTCTTATACAGGGGTTCTCACCTGTGGGTCTTGACCCTTCCTTGTAGTTGAACTACTTTTTCACTGGAATCATATATCAGATATCCTGCATATAAGATGATTGCATTATGATTCATGACAGTAGCAAAATTACAATTATGAAGTAGCAATGAAATACTTTTATGGTTGAGGGTCTCAATAACAGGAAGAACTGAATTGAAGGGTCACTGCACTAGGAAGATTGAGAACCATTGTGTTAGAGTTCAACCCACAAAGATAAGGTATAAAACTTTTCTCCTGTTACCTCTCACTAAATGTCTTCTTAATTGTGGCTGTGTTATGACTGCAGACCCTCATTACTACATCCTTCTCTAATGGGGAGTGCTTCACACTCTCTATCACTTGGATGATTACAAGTTAGTGGAATTTTAGTAATGTGTTTCAGGAGCCAACAACCTGTAAACTAATGGTCAAGTGCAGAAATGAGAAGGAAAACTTATGTTCACCAAAGAACCAAAAGTTTGTCTGAGAATCATGCTCTCAGGGTTAGAATCTTAAACCCCAGGGAAGTAAAACTTCTGTCTAACTTTGATCTGACTTTTAGCAAACCAATTTACTAAAAATAAATTTGTAAACTGTGGAAGTAACATTTGTAAAAGCATGTCACAGGCGTTGGAAATATCTTCTAATTATATCTTACATCAGCATTAAGTTTTCATGGAGTTAGCCCAAAAGCAAAGGTCAAATTAACCTGGATGACACTGTTGAGTTTATATTGTCTGATGTAAGTGTAGAATAGTTACAATATAAAAACATTGAAGTGACGTTTTGCTTTACCTGTACCTGACCATCCTGTGTTTACTGCATTATAGGGCATTGCCTTTCCCTTTCTAGTGTTTATAGCAACTCTAGTCACTACCACATGATGCAGTTACATTATTTGTTACAGTGTACTCAAATAAATCAAAGTCAGTATTGTTATATCTATCTATATACTCCTGTTTATGGATGCAGTATTCACCATAGGCTAGTCTGGGATCTGTGGTGATATTGTGTTCCCCAAATATTGTGCACCCTAACAAACTAATCTGGGGTCAGAGAACAGAACAGCCACTAGATAGAGAGGCCAGAAAATGGTGGCACACACACCTTTAATCATAGCATTCCTAAGGCAGAGATCCATTGGATCTCTGTGAGTTTAAAGCCACACTGGAAACAGCCAGGCATGGTGACTCACACCTTTAATCCCAAGAAGTGATCCTTTAATCCCAAGAAGTGATGGCAGAAAGCAAAAAGGTATATAAGGCTGTGAAAACCAGAAACTAGAAGCTTTTGGCTGGTTAAGCTTTTAGGCTTTTGAGCAGCAGTTCAGCTGAGATTCATTTGGATGAAGACTCAGAAGCTTCGAGTCTGAGGAACCAGGATCAGCTGAGGAATTGGCAAGATGAGGTGGCTGTGAATTGTTTTGCTTCTCTGATTCACCCCAATACCTGGCTTCAGGTTTGATTTTACTAATAAGACCTGTTAAGATTCCTGCTACAGGAATCAGTCTGCTTCCCTAACAACAGTGGTGTGTTCTACATAGGGGTCAATGACCCTGGGCTCGAAGAATTATCCAGTGCTGTTAACTACATAGAAGGGTGTCAAGGATGTCAGCCTAAACTAAGGCTGAGTATTCACAGGTTTTCTGTTATTTTTCAGACCTGCCTCTATTATGGCAATACTATATAGTCATATTTTTATAGTGACTAGAAAACAAGCTAAAAAGAAAAGTTAAAAAACATCATTGACAAGGACAGTCATTTGGGGGGAGTGAGGACAGTGTGGCCAAAGGAGAGAGAAAAGCTGCCAAACCACGGGTCAAAGTGATAGCATTTGTGATCATCTATGACTATGTATGGCGATCACTTTCTTCACTGGTTCTTTTAAAGAATTTATAACACCTCCCTCCAGTTATAAGACATTTTGGTGTTTAGCTACTATAACTCAGCTCAAAATCCATTGATTTGTGCTTTTTATTTTTTCTTTCATTCATGAGAACATGAAAATATGCACTAACTCTACAAGTATCAATAATTTATCACCTTTAACTCAGTCCAAATCTGTAACTAAGGAATTTCTTTAGCATGCTAATTTTGTTATCATTATGAGAGTTATTATACTGCCCATAATACATTGCTTTAATTTGATGAGGAGAAATGATATTTATATATCATAGCGTAGCCTTTATTCTAGTAGGCTCTTGGTTTCATGATCATCTTAAATCAGTTGATAGAAATATGGTTTAGTAAATACTAGTTTATGCAATATTTCTTAGGTACCTTAACTCAAATCTGCCTGGATGCCTACTTTGTGGCTAATTATTGTCTTTGAAAAGCATCTCATCCATGTTTTACTAGAGTAACAAATGCAGTTTCTGCAATAGAGACTTCTTGTAAAGTTTTAAAATAATTTTATTAGATGTATTCATTTTATGTGTGAATGTTTTGTCTACCTGTATGTCTGTGTACCACTTGCATATTTGATGCCCATGGATATCAGAAGAAGGTACGAGATCCCCTGGAACTGGCAGTAATGACAGTTATGAACCACCATGTGGGTTATGGGAACTGAATCCAGGTCCTCTGCAAGATCACAAGTGTTCTTAACCACTGAACTATCTCTCCAGTCCCTAGAGATTGTCTTTTGTGGTATTCTTTTACTCTTTATCTGAAATTTTGTATGTTTAAAGTCACAATATACAGTAAGTTTTTCATGATTTTCTGTAAACACTCCTATTTGTATAGTTTTGATAACAAAAAACCCATAATGTAAAATAATACCTGAATAAAATAGATTATTTAAGAAATGGTAATGGAGGGTAGGACTCTTAAAAATGTTAAGTAACTTATTCTTATCCTCAGGAAATTATAATTAATTCATTTGGATTTTCAAGTATTAGAAGAAAACGTTGGTTTTATTTCTTGGACAAAATAATATTATTAAACATAAACATAGATTTTGGTATACTTGTTACAAAAATGGAAACTAAGAAGATGAGTAATTGTTTGAAATTATGACCAATAGAAATTGTACACCACCCTGAAATGTATATCAAAAGATGATTCTGTTCCATCTAAAATCCAAACAATTAAAACTAAATAAATGCTCCTAAATTCATAAAGTATAGGCAAAAAATCTCCAATAATAAAATGAACAGTTTGCAATTAAACAGAGGAGTTAAAAAACATTATCATTATATTTAGCATGTATAGGAATGTCCACATGTGTGCACAGGCATGTGATACCCTGTAGGTGACATTGGAGTCTTCTCCAGTTGCTCTCCCCTTCTTCTTTGAGGCAAGGTTTCTCGGTTGAATCCATACTTGCCAACACTACTATTCTAGCTGGCCCACTTGTTCTGGAATCAACTGTGTCTTCCTTCTGAGCACTGGAGTTACAGGTGGGCGTCTATGTCTATCAGGCATTTATTAGGGTGCTGAGGATCCAGACTCCCATCCCGACATGTGCACTGCCAGCACTTTGTTTACTGGCAACTCCTTGTCTTGAAAGTGTGGTTTTATTTTGAATAGAACCATAACTGTAATCAAAGTATATTGAACTTCTGTTGTTACATTAGGCAAAAAAGAAACTATTTTATTTATTATTATTATTAGTAGTAGTATTAGTATTAGTATTTTCGTTATTATGAAGAAGGAAATTCCATTTTGACTACCATTAAATTACAGGGAATATTCATGTTCATATATATTGATGAAAGTAAAAACCCATTAAAAAAATCTTTAGATAGTTTTTAATGTGACCTATTTAAAGTATAATTTACAACTCAACCACAAAACCAGTACTAACAATGCCCAGATTCTCAATAGAAAAGACTTCTCAGCGCTTAAGAAGATTCTGTAATAGTGTTTTGTGTGGAGAAATATATCCAAAGTAAAATAGAGTCACATATTAGGACACTACAGTCTGAGGATTCCTTCCACATTTGAATTTTGCAGTATCTTTCTAATAATTCTGTTAAATCAAAGAAGAAAGTCCTGTGTGTTATCGTAGCCTCCTTACTTTATTCCATGAGCTAATCCTTGCAGTCCACACCCCCACTTTTCCAAAAGTGAACCTGGAGAAAAGTAGTTGTGCTCACAACTATGTATCTTATTTCTCTAACAAGGATGAATGCCTGAAGGAAGAAAGAACTTTTATGCAGGAATTTTGATCACTTTTGTTATAAGAGCCATTGATAGCAATTCTCATGAAGAGGAAAGGTCATTTTAAATAAATGAACAAAGTTTCCAATTCTGGATAAAGTTCTGTTGTGGCAGATACCATGTTCACCTACATTATACAGAAAGGTCAGCTGTCACTAGCAAATTAGAAGGAGGAAAACTTGGTTGTGGCATAAACAACACACTCACTGGCAAATTCTCACTTACCTCACCTTACACCATGGGGATTCAGTCCTAGGGACACACTGTATTTGGCATCTCTGGGTATTACCATAGGTTAGTTAAATAAGGATGAAAATGCTAATAAAAGGTAGGATTGAAACTTGTGTCACAGAACTGCTACTTTTGAGATGTGAGGAAGTAGATTAAGCAGAGAAAAAAATTGAAACAGACTTAAACAGCATTCATGTAATAAGGAAGGTTGACTATAAATGAGGAAGCAAATAATTTTAGGAAATGAAAATCCATTAGCAATTACATATTCTGTATTTTTTTTGAGGATTTTTTGAATAGCATACATGGCTATAGATGATGGCAGTTTTCTCAGAGATCTAGCCAGAATCATGAGTGAAGATCTGGTCTCTTCCACATCTGTCCAGCTGTGCTATGAGAACCTGAATGGATCCTGCATCAGGAACCCTTACTCCCCAGGCCCTCGCCTCATCCTCTATGCAGTCTTTGGCTTTGGGGCTGTGCTGGCTGTGTGTGGAAACCTCCTAGTGATGATGTCCATTCTTCATTTCAAACATCTGCACTCTCCTGCCAACTTTCTGGTGGCATCCCTGGCCTGTGCTGACTTCTTGGTGGGACTGACCGTGATGCCCTTCAGCACAGTGAGGTCTGTGGAGAGCTGCTGGTACTTTGGGGACAGTTACTGTAAATTTCATTCTTGTTTTGAAGGGTCATTC
Source organism: Peromyscus leucopus (assembly GCF_004664715.2). Taxonomy (NCBI): domain Eukaryota; kingdom Metazoa; phylum Chordata; class Mammalia; order Rodentia; family Cricetidae; genus Peromyscus; species Peromyscus leucopus. The sequence continues at coordinate 29,742,638 of NC_051085.1, read as the reverse complement.
TGTTTTTCTTCTATCTTTCACCTGTGTTTCATCTCTGTGGATAGATATATTGCTGTCAGTGACCCCCTGACTTACCCAACCAGGTTCACTGCATCTGTTTCTGGCAAGTGTATCGCCTTCTCCTGGCTCCTGTCCATCATCTACAGCTTTTCCCTCTTTTACACAGGGGAAAATAAAGCTGGACTGGAGGATCTAGTGACTGCCCTCACCTGTGTGGGAGGCTGTCAAGTCCCAGTAAATCAAAGCTGGGTCTTCATCAATTTTCTACTATTTTTTATCCCCACACTTGTCATGATAACTGTCTACACTAAGATTTTCCTCATTGCTAAGCAACAGGCTCAGAGGATTGAGAGAATGAGTGACCAGACAGCCAAGTCTTCAGACAGCTACAAGGACAGGGTGGCCAAGAGGGAGAGGAAAGCAGCCAAAACCCTGGGAATCGCAGTGGCAGCCTTCCTCCTTTCCTGGCTGCCATACTTCATTGACTCCATCATTGATGCCTTCCTGGGCTTCATCACACCCACGTATGTGTATGAAATACTAATTTGGATTGCCTACTACAACTCAGCCATGAACCCTCTGATTTATGCTTTTTTTTATCCTTGGTTTCGAAAAGCCATCAGACTGATTGTCACTGGCAGAATCTTGAGAGAGAATTCCTCAGCCACCAACTTGTTTCTTGTGTAGATTCTCAGGTTAGTAGGGATTGAAAAGGGGTCACAGCAGACCATCATCAAGGGAACTGAGTGCCACATCTTATCTTGTAGAGTCATGAATTATGCTTCAGTTCTAAATGAAACACTTAAATCCAGCCTCTGCTTTCTTCAAGAAATATAAAATTAGTTTCTATCTGTAATGGAACTAGATGACCTGCATCTAACCATCTTCCACTGTGTTTTGCACTGGTTAATGTTTGTTGGTTCTCTGTAGCCCCTTTTCCTGCCTTTCTAAAATTCTAATTGTTGGCCATTGTTAACGTTTTTAAGCCTCAATTTTCAATATGTAGTTCAGTGACCTGCTTTCTAGACAATAGGCACACACAGGAATGGTCACTGTCCAAAAGCTTTACAAGTTGTTATTTGTAGAAGTCAAGGATTTAAAGATGTTTATTCCTTATTCAATGGGATTTAAAAATCAGCTGATCTGTCACTAGTTTGTAAAGTTTCTAAAGATGTAAAACAGTTTTCAAAGGTATACACAAAAACCAAATTAATGATGTGTTCAGAAGAAGAAAACACTCAGAAAAAGGACAAAATAAGCAATCACTTCGAGTCTGGAAAATACATTTTTATTAGGGTCCATGATGTGTTTCTAAAGCTCCTCTCAGTAAAGGTCTGAATTTGTTGTACAATTTACCCTGGATAAGACAGCTGTGTGTTGGCCAGGCCCCAGGTGGAGCTCCAGGAGTCCAATTGGTGAGAAAGAGGAGTGTTTGTATGAGTGAGAATTGTTGAGACCAAGATTGGAAAAAGCACAGGGACAAATAGCCAAACGAATGGAAACACATAAACTAGGAACCAATAGCTGAGGAGCCCCCAACTGGATGAGGCTCTCTGGATAAGTGAGACAGTTGATTAGCTTGATCTGTTTGGGAGGCATCCAGGCATTGGGACCTGGACCTGTCCTCAGTGCATGAGCTGGCTGTTTGGAACCTGGGGCTTGTGCAGGGACACTTGGCTCAGTCTGAGAGGAGGGGATTGGACCTGCCTGGACTGAATCTACCAGATTGAACTCAATCCCCAGGGGAGTCTTTGCCCTGGAGGAGATGGGAATGGGGGTGGGCTGGGGGAAAGGCGGGGAGGGGCGAGAACAAGGGAATCTGTGACTGATATGTAAAATTAAATTAAATTATAAAAAAGGACAGCTGTGTGTTTTTAGATGACTAACTTAATAATAAACTAGAATGCATTGTACAGCAGAGGAATAAACAAACTGCATGTACTATTCTTGATTAACGTGTTTAAGACTAGAAACTATAAAACTTCAAGTCTTGGGGCTGGATCAACAGCTCTGCAGTTAAAAGCACTCACTGGCCACTCTTTCAGAGGACACGCCATTACAGTTCACAGCCCTTTGTAACTCCAGCTCCATCTGTAAACTCCAGGCTCTGCACGCACTGCAAGCACATGGGGCATAGACATACATGCAAGAAAAGCACCCATGCCTATAATAGAAAAATAAAGAAAAAAACTGAGCCTTTTTTTTATTTTCCTTTATCTTTATTTTTTTTTCCATCACAGGCAATTTATTTTGTTCTATTCATTCACAATTAATACAGAAAATACTTGGAAACATTTCCATATAATGTTTGACACAGAAATCATCAAATAGAAGTAGTATACAATGTTGACAGGAGACAGTACATTTATAATTTATAACCCCAAATGTATTTATAAATTAGAAATGGAAAGATCTACAAATGAAATTATGAAGGTTCACCAAAGTCATTTAATCTGTCAGTTTCTCATTCATTTTTATGTCTTAATAATATTCTATTGTATGAATAAGCCACATTTTATTTCTCTCCAGTATTTGATAGCTATTTGAGTTGTTTTAACTTTTTTACTATTAGCAACACACTGCTGTAAACCTTCATGTACATGTTTCATAGGTGCACATTTTCAGTAGTTTGAGGATATATTCCTAAGGGTAGAATTGTTGAGTAACAGAGTAACAATGTTTTGCATTTTGACCAACCACCAAACTGTTTTGCCAAAGTGGCACACCATTTTACAGTCTCACCAAATCCTTGTTTTTTAAGGCTCTGATTTTTGTACAAAAGCATTCAATCATTCTGTCAGACCAAACCAGGAAAAGTAAGCTATAGTTCAGAGCTGTTCTATTCCATTTACTATGCAAAGCCATTCTTGGTGTTTGCAACTCTCAGCCCTTTTGAGTATTCTTGCAGTGTTCACTTTTTCCTCCACCACTTTTTTTTTCTTCTTTTTTTCTGGTTTATTTCTATCTATTACAAATGTATAAAAAATCCTCCATCAACGCTGCTGACAGCAGCAGAACCTTGAGAAATATACCTTTGGTTTGCCTCAGAAAAGGAATACATATTGCACGGTAAAGTTTATAAAATTGGCGCAAAACATTGTGATAATGTTACAATACCAGTTTTAAGAGTTCAGTGACTAATGGGGAGCCGGTGTGATACATGCAGAACTGTGAAAGCGATCTCACTTAGCCAGCTGTACGCGTAGACTGTAAATCTACATTCAGATAATTTCTGAACTAAGACTATCATCTCAGTTTATCTGTTGAGGTCAACCAGGAAACCCTAGAATATACCTTGATTTTTGCAAAAAACAAAATAGGGGGAGGGGTTTCTTCAGCATTTCAGTCCACGAGTAACAGTATCCTAACAGGCAAAGTGTTCTCTCACTGTCAACATAGAATGAACTGCTGCTGGAGGTCAACTTGGACTTTAATTTGCATTAGCACTTACATGCATAGTAGTCCAAGTTATTGACCTCATGACTTTAAAAAGTAACTCTAAAAAAGTAAAATGGCCCTTCTTGGAAGACTAAATAAAGACATCCAGCCACAGTTGTAAAAAGTCTCATCAAAACAATATACCCTTTTATGAATTACGCCTCAATTAAAAAAAAAAAGTAGCCCCAAATAAGAAGCAGCTCTGAAAAAAAATATAACTTAAGATATTTTAAAAAACAAGGTGAATACAGGTTCAAAAATAATTAAGATACATTTTCCTAAGGCTACCTAGAATTAGGCTATAAAGAAAAGCACCCATGCCTATAATAGAAAAATAAAGAAAAAAACTGAGCCTTTTAAATGTGACAGAATTATTAAGACATGCTGAAATGTCCTTGCTTCTTATTTTTTCTAATTTCCGTGTGGACATACACCAAGGCTATTTATTATTAATGTATGCTGTCTTTTATTGTCAGATCTATTTAAACTGGTAAAGCTTCCCCCTTAGGTTCTATCCTAGTTCTGATTTTTATTCACGATAGAGCCTTTCTCTGTAGCTCAGACTCTATGTTGGTTTGGAACGTCAGGAAATCCCACCGGCCTGAATTTCTGATTAGAGGCTTAAGCTATCTCCTTTGCCTTATTTCTTAATTTAGTGTGTTTGAGGAAGTCTGTTTTTGTGATGGGCAGATGACTAAAGGCTCCTCAGACTCTTTAATGCCCTCTGCCCATAGCTTTTCAGTTCAAATATTAAACATCATCATTTCCTTTTGACTTCAGCTATTTCAATAAGAGTGACTTATCCTGAAGCCATAGAAGTGTCCCATCTCTAGAGTGACAGTGTTCATAAACAAAAGCTTTGCAGTATTTGATGCATACTGTAAATGTCTGCGTTCAAAAGCATTTACAGAGACGGTAACATCTCCGATGATAAATTAGGTAGGTGATTAACTGAATGACTGCTTTCATGAAACATTTCTAATATTTGCTTTCCTACTATTATTTTCTAATATTATTCCAATGAGTTTTTCTTAATATTTTTATCCTAGGTGGCAGGTTATTTTTCTATTTCAATCTTCAGCAAATTTCTGTGGAAAAAGATTAATATTTATTATCTTCCCCTTGGTAGTTGATTTATGAGCTTTTCTCAAACAGAAAATCCTCTCTGCCAGCTCTAGCTCTTCAGTTTCCTTCTTGAGTTCCCACACTCCTGATAAATTGTCAGTGCATGACTCTAGGTCAGAAAAGGTGCTGATGCTGTAGTGACCTGACTCTCACCTTTCACACCCCTCTGCCTGGCTGCCATGCCATAAAGCACAGTGTAAGTCATTCCTGGCTTCATCATTGAGTTGCTACTACTAAGATATAACAATACACAAAATGAAATAAGAACAGTTGATACGCAGGCTGGCCACCGGAGCAATATCAGAGCCTTGCAATTCAGCTTTGGTTTCTGAAACTGTTGTTTTGAATTTATTTAAAATTTTTTCTTAAAAATAATTTTTGTTCAATTTCCATTAACTGAAAGACTACTTCTGTCTTATATTGTATACAAGATAATACTCCTGTACCATACCCCATCCCCTCACTGCTGATAAGTTCAGTCACCCACCTCTATACTTCTCGAGTTTTTTCAAATTCCTTCTTCCACCATTGCTACCCAGCCACCTTCTTCCCACCTGCATGCATGGACAGAATTGTGTCATGTGTTTCCTTTCAGTCTCAGGACTTGGCATAAGCTGGTGTCAGGAAATTTTTGTTGTGGTATTTAGAAGGGCCGATTCTCCTACTCACTTACTCCCTCTCCAAATCACATTGCTTGTGCTGTAGACATTACAATCCCTTTGGAGTCACACACCTATCTTTGGTTGAACTGGAAGTCCCATGAGAAGGGGACATGTCTGGCTCTACTTCCTTGTTTCCGTCATGGGCATGACATATGGGCTCAACACTGACAGGAAGTGAATTTGGCAGTATCTCTGACACATGAATGCTGAGCTGCTGGGTAGAATGGCATCTCTGAGGCTCTTCATATGACCTGTAAAAACAAACCTCTATACCTAAATGATAGGTTAAGTGAGAATGGCACCCATGGGCTCATATGTTTGAATACATGGTCATCAGTTGGTGGAACTTTTTGGAATGGATTAGTAGACATGGCCTTGAGGTGAACTTTGATGTTCACAAGCCCATGCCAATCTCAGTAGCTCTCTCTCTCTCAGCTACTTCTCCAGGATCATGCTTGTCTGCTTGCTGCCAATGCTCCACACCATGATGGTCATGGGCTCTAACCCTCTGGAGGTGTGAGCCCAAATTAAATGCTTTCTTTATAAGCCTCTTTGGTCTTGGTATTTTGTCATGGCAATGGAAAAGTAACTGTGACACTAATAAAGGGAAGCATTGCAAACACCAAACTCCATGAGAGACCACAGAAGACACAAAAAAGTTGATGTTTTAGACCTTTCATATGCTGCTCCCAAACCCCATTTTTAAGTAAGTAGCCTTTCTTGTGTTCATTTTTGTTTTGTCCTAGGCCATATGAAATTTAAAGGCAGATGAATGAATAAAGAAGCATCATAAAGGAGTTAAATACTGGGCTGGGCTCTGTCAAGATTGTTGAACTGAGACAAACCCAAGGGTGGTGAAAATGAGAATCATCTCTACAAAGTGACACAACACAGAGACCATACTTCAGAGAAGAACTAGTGATTATAATTATCAAAGCTAAGTTCCCTTTATGATTCACACCTCATACCACAGGGACCATGTTAGAGGATTTTATAATGGTTGAAGTGGGTTGGCTGACTGCCTGAAAATTCTAAGAGGGAGAAACTCATTAAAAGGTCCCTTTTCTAATATTTACTTATATATATGTGTGTGTGTGTGTGTGTGTGATTATCTTTTACAGAGAAGAGCAGCACTGGGGTGAACAGGTATTTAAGTAAAAAATTATAAATTATTTAGATAATACGATTCTGGGCTGATGACAATTCATTGGACATCTGCTTAGGGTTATTGATAAAATTTAGAGATAATTATATAATTATTAAGTGATTATAAACTCAGCATAATTTTCAGAATTTTAAATGCCTTTTAATTTTTCATTATGTGTAAATGTTGCAAACTGGGAAAATACTTAAAGTAAGCAATCAAATATGCTGTATGATTTTTTTTAACTTCAGAACTCAAAATTTAATTAAGATTATTTTTTCAACTGTTCAGGTAATAATTTCTGGACTAAAGTAAGGTTTGTATCAGATATACCTAGAGTTAAGAATAAAGCTAAACATGATCACAAAAATGGTTTACTGAGTTTAAATTAGAAATAAAAATAATATTGAGAAGGAATATAATCCTGGGCAATATTTAAAGTCAGTTCTTCAGATATGGCATTCCATTTCTTTAATTTTTAGATCTCAAAATTACTGTTGTCTTCTACCAGGACAGGAATCCCTCAAGCACTGTAAAGCAGACTCATGACCAGCAACTTTTCCCAACCAGCCCTGCAGCTCTGTTATGAGAACATGAATGGATCCTGCATTAAAACTCCCTACTCGCCAGGGGTTAGGGTCATCCTGTACATGGTCTTTGGCTTTGGGGCTGTGCTGGCAGTGTGTGGGAACCTCCTGGTGGTGATTTCAGTTCTCCATTTCAAGCAGCTGCACTCTCCAGCCAATTTCCTCATCGCCTCTCTGGCCAGCGCTGACTTTATGGTGGGTATCTCTGTGATGCCCTTCAGCATGGTCAGGTCCATAGAGAGCTGCTGGTACTTTGGAGACACATTCTGTAGCCTTCACAGTTGCTGGGATGCGGCATTTTGTTACTCTTCTCTTTTCCACCTGTGCTTCATCTCCATCGACAGGTACATCGCTGTCACTGACCCTCTGGTCTATCCCACCAAGTTCACAGTGTCTGTGTCAGGAATTTGCATCAGCATCTCCTGGACTCTGCCCTTGGTGTACAGCAGTGCCGTGTTCTACACAGGCATCAGTGCCAAGGGGATGGAAAGCTTAGTGGGTGCTCTCAACTGTGTAGGGGGCTGCCAAGTTGTTGTCAATCAAGACTGGGTTCTGATAGATTTTCTTTTGTTCTTCATACCTACTCTTGTTATGATCATTCTCTACAGCAAAATTTTTTTGGTAGCTAAACAGCAAGCTGTAAAAATTGAAACTACTATTGGTAGCAACAAAGCAGAGTCATCCTCAGAGAATTACAAAGCCAGAGTAGCCAAGAGAGAGAGGAAGGCTGCAAAAACCTTGGGGGTCACTGTGGTGGCATTTATGTTCTCATGGTTACCATATACAATTGACACATTGATTGATGCTTATATGGGTTTCATCACTCCTGCCTACATCTATGAAATTTGTTGCTGGAGTGCATATTATAACTCAGCCCTGAACCCTTTGATTTATGCTTTGTTTTACCCTTGGTTTAGGAAAGCCATAAAGCTTATTTTAAGTGGGGGGGTGCTAAAGAGTCATTCATCTACCGTGAGTTTGTTTTCAGAATAATTATTAACACTGCGTTAATATGGTTAAAGATATTTTCACAATAGTAAGTGAGGGTGGAATTCAATGTAAGAAGTAAATATACTTTTTCTGAGTTGGGGAAACATAATATTTTTCAGTTGAGTGGGAAAGAAGTCATGGGCAGATTATACTATTGTGAAGATGTTTATTGTATTAAATAACGAATAATAAATGCTTGGTGTGTGTCATCTTCAGCCATGTTTTGTATGAATCCTTGGCATATGCATTTGTGTTTTCCATATTGGAAATCATTTTTGATGTGAAATTTCTAAGGTTATAGCTTATGCCGGACTGTCACACATTCTTATATGGTCATTCTTTTCTTTTGAAATTCTGTGTGCGTGGCTAGGGATGCCATAATGGTCCATGACTGGATAGTTTCTAGAGGCTGGAAGTGCAAGATCATGGGATGTCAGCATTGGTTTCTCTCGAGAGTGCCGGAGACGGCATATGAAAAGCCTGACGTGTTGCCAGTGGAATCTGTGCTGGAGGTCCCCGAGCATGAGGACATCGATCCCTCCGGGCCTGCCCCACTGGATATTCTACTAAGCCTGCCTTCTGTGGGCCAGGGAGAAAACAACCCTTGTGTCCTGAGGGCAGACTTTATGGAGTATTTATGTCATGTTCTCACCCATCCAACTGTTACTGGTTCTTGTAATCCTCCTACTCTATTTGCTCTTTATGATGTTCTCTCTCTCTCCTGCAGTGGTTTCCATGACATTAGAAATGATATTGAGGTTTTGACAATGGCAGGAGTTACAGCTGTGATGCAGGTCATGGGAAAAACCCAGAAGGCTGGTGGCAGAAAACTGTAGATGGAGTGACATTTAGATAGGTTAGAAGACAAGAGTTGTCCAGAACTAGTCAGAAGACAACTTGATGAATTACAAAGTGATGAAGAAGGACTTAAGCTGAGAGGAAGCTGGCAGTCTGGTACCTTAAACATTGCTTGTATGTCTGTGCTTTCTGAGAAACCGCCAGTAGATGGCCTCTGGGGTGATTACCTCAGATGTTCTGATAATTATTAACCTGCCAAATAAGCTGGTATGCTTTGGCTTTCTTCCTGGAAACTTCTATGTGCAATCAAGGGGCATGGGGTACACTTCGCTGATTTACAAAAAGAGCTTTTGAAACTATTGTGAAGAACCCAATCCCCTGTTGAATTTTTTCATTCCCTATTTCCTTGTATTATTTTTTTTACAATTTAATTTAATTTTACTTATCAGCTACAGATTCCCCTGTCCTCCCTCCTCCCCCCTCTCCCCCCAGCCCACTTCCCATTCCCATCTCCTTCAGGGCAATGACTCCCCTGGGGATTCAGCTCAGCCTGGTAGATTCAGTCCAGGTAGGGTCCAGTCCCCTCCTCCCTTAACCCAGGCTGAGCAAAGTGTCCCTGCATAGGCCCCAGGTTCCAAACACCCAGCTCATGCGCTGAGGACAGGTCCCAGTCCCACTGGGGGCCTCCCAAACAGGTCAAGCTAATCAACTGTCTCACTTATCCAGAGGGCCTGATCCAGTTGGGGGCTCCTGAGCTATTGGTTCATAGTTCATGTGTTTCCACTAGTTTGGCTATTTGTCCCTGTGCTTTTCCAATCACGGTCTCAACACCAATTCTCGCTCATATAAACACTCCTCTTTCTCCCGATTGGACTCCCGGAGCTCTACCTGGGGCCTGGCCATGGATCTCTGCATCCACTTCCATCAGTCATGGGATGGTGTTTGGCCATCCAATCACTAGATATAAAGATATCCTTGTATTATTATAACAAAAGAAAAGACTGGGGTTGAGTCAGATTGGGAGAAGGCAGAGAAAACGCACATCTTCAGATCTGACAAAACTCATCAGCTTGCACCAACTCCCGTGTCCCAGTCTTTTCTTGCACCTGCCACACATTCCTGCCCTTCGAGACCCTCAAAACTGCTGAGGCTGGTCCCCAGCACAAGAGTCTCTGTTAAGTCTTTCTGAGATGGTTTTTCTCCCACAGATTCATCATCTGTGTGTCTGTGTCCTTGTCTTCTCTTCTTGCCGGCAATCTGTCATATTGAATTTGATTAGGATGTTAATTATATAATGTAATTATTTCTTCACAACTGGAGTGTTGGGAATGAATACTTTAACATGTATCATTGAGGTGACACAATTCAGCTCATAATAGACCTATCCAAATTTGATGACACCGTGCAAGCAGCTGTCTACTTCTTGTTCCTCCATGACACTCCATTCCCTTTCTTCAGTTGTTTGCACCTAGCAGGAGATTGGGGGAGTGAAGGGAAGGGTCTTGTACTCAGTGTTGAGGAAGAATCTAGGAGCACCTATAATATTATGGAACCAGGAATTTGGCCCTGGGGGTCATATAATTAGTACAGAGATTTCCAGAAAACTGGTAAGGAGAACATCTGCCACATAGGCTTGTCACAATGAACAAGTGCAGTCACCTTAAGCATTGCATAATTCACTTCTGCATGATATCTATATAGTTTTTGTCACCCTAAAATGGTGTGTGTCACACATGTTTGTTCTCAAGACAAAGATACCCAATGGATGACTGAAATGATAGATGACACTATATCCTATTTATACAGTTTCCCCATCTATTTATCTGTCTGTCAGTCTGTCTCTCTATCTAGAGATATAGATGAAGTGTAACTTATAAATTAGGCTCATTAGGAAATTCAATTACTAGTGGCATTTAATGACTTTAAATGCCTTCTCCAACTTTTTTCATTTCTTTGCCTTTTAACTCAGGACCTGAAGGAGCAGGGAGTTTACACACAGGACCCAGTCACATTCTCCTAGCAGGGTTGCAGGGCCATTGGTGGAGATGAGTAACTGCTTATGCCACTGCAGTTATATAGGCACAATTTCTGCTATTATACCAATTAACTAAGACATGTTTTTATTCATTCTTTTAGTAAAATGTCATTTTTGTTTTTCTTTGAATTATATTTTTTTCCTTTTATTGAAGATAGATTTTTTTTTAAATCATCCTGAGTAAGGTAACCCAGACCCAGAAAGACAAACATGGTATGTACTCACTCATAAGTGGATATTAGCTGTAAAGTAAAGAATAACCAGGCTACAATCCATAGCCCCAGAAAAGCTAGGAAATAAGGAGAGCCTAAAGAGAGTCACTTGGATTTCCCTGGGAAGGAGAAATAGAAGAGATCTTCTAGGTAAACTGGGAGTGAGGAGGGGAGATACTGGGGATGGAGGTATGGGAACATGAGGGATTGGGTTGGGTGCATTGGGGGTAGGGTGGATGTGGAGAATAATAAAAGAGATATCTTGATGAGGGGCCATTTGGGGGTTAGGGAGAAACCTGAAGTCAGGGAAACTTCCAGTAGTCCACAAGGATGACGCCAGCTGAGACTCCTTGCAGTGGTGGAGAGAGTGCCTGAACTAGCCTTCTCCTGAAATCAGATTGGTGACTATTCTAATTGTCACTAGAGATATTCTATCCAGGAACTGATGGAAGTAGATGCAGAGATCCACAGCCAAACACTTGGCTGAGCTCCAAGAGTCTTGCTGAGGAAAGGGAGGAGATATTGTATGAGCTGGGGTGGGCATGGGGGTCATGACAGAGAACTCACAGATAGCTGATCTGAGTTCTTGGGAGCTCATGGATTCTGTACCAATAGTTAGGGAGCCTGCATGGGACCGACCTAGGCCCTCTGCATGTGTGTGACAGTTGTGTAGCTTGGTCTGTTTGTGGGGTCCCTAGCAGTGGGACCAGGACTTGTCCTTGGCACTTAGCTGGCTTTTGGGAACCCAATCACCATACTTGATTGCCTTGCCCAACCTTGATCCAGGGGGACTAGCTTGGTCCTGCCTCGAGTTGATATGTTATGCTTTGTTTACTGCAATGGGGCCTTCCCTTTCTGAATGGAAAGGATGAGGAGTGGATGGGTGGGTAGATGGAAGGTGGGGGGAGGGAACAGGAAAAATAGAGAGAGGGGAAACCGTGATTGATATGTAAAATAAATTTTAAAAAATTTAGTAAAAAAAAAAAAAAGATTTTTTTTCATATAATATATCCTGATCATGGTTTCCCAACTCCCTACTCCTCCCAGTTTCTCCCCATCTTCCTATCTGGATCTGCTCCCTTTCAGTCACTCATTAAAATACAAACAGGCTTCTATGGAATAATAATAAAATAAAATGTGATATAGTATGATAATATAACAAAAACTAACACATCGGAACTGAACAAAACAAATAAAAAGAAGGAAAATAACCTAAGAAAAGGTACAAAGAACAGAGTTTCTTGTTTTCAGGAATCATATAAAAACAACAAACTGGAAGCCATTATATATACATATGCAAAGGACCTGCATAATAAAAAATGAAAAGAAGAAAAAATACAAATAAAATAAAAATTTAAAAGAATAAGATAAAATTTTTAAAATTAAAAAAATAAATAAAGAGGGGAGCTCTGACAGGACATTATGAGACAAGGAACCTCCAAAGATGTCTTTGAGTTTGTTTTCTGTTGACTATCTAATACTGGGGCATGTAGCGTTTCCTTAAGAGTAGTTTGCTTCCCCGGTGAGACTCCCTGAGAGAAAACTAAATTTTTATTAGTGGTTATAAATTGGAGATAGCTTCTGGGTCAGGGATGGAGGTATGTGTCTTATTCTTCTTTCAGCTCTAGGACCCTATCTGGTACAGACCTGTATAGACCCTTTGCATACTACCTCAGACTCGGGGAGTTCATATATGTGATGTTGTGTTTAGAAGAACTTATTTCCTTAGTGTCCTACATCTCCTCTGGCTCTTACAATTTTTTTTTGTAATTTATTTTACATCCTGACCATAGTTTCCCCTTCCTTCTCTCCTCCCAGCCCAGTTTGCCATGACACAGAGGCCAATGCATTAGTCCCATGGAAATAGGAAATCCATCTCTTGATAAGAATGGATGTTGAAAATGTGTAGAAAGTGCCCACCATAGCTGTAGCAAACACAGCTCCTTCATCCTAGATGACTCCAGCTAGAGACTGCTCCCCACAGAGACCCCACCTTCAGAGACTGGCTAACCTGCCTACTGGGTCTTACAGTGTATAATAAACACGCTGAGTTTCCAGGCCACTGTTGCATCTCCATCGGAGAGTGTATGGTCCACCCAATCCCAGCCTTGACTGTGTTCCTTCTGTCTGTCTTTCTTAATCTCCTCTTGCCCCCAGTCAGGTTCACAAAGTCCAGCTGTATGGGCCACAGTACAGCTTATACCAACGAAGCTGTCTTAGCAGTTGGTGCAAATCTCCCAGAAAGTCTAGGCACTGCACATTCAAAACCACCTAAAAGTGGAGTCTCTGACTTGCAAGATGTAAACAATGAGAAGAATCTGTGCTTGATAACTTGTGCTTAAATCTTAATGTGCTGGGTTAAATAGCCTCAATGGGAGAATTCAACAGAGACAATGTGAGAAAGAAAACTAAAAGGACTTTCTCACTTATAAATGTTGTATAGAAATTCTACGTGGATATTGTGACACCCTTTAAGCAGCAGTGTGGAAGCTGAGGCAGTAAGTCAAAAATAGATTGGAGTAAACGAAAAGACTCTTAGGAAATGAGAGAAAAGGGCAAAGAAGGGGAGGGCAGGATGATCTGATGAATGGGCTCACATCAAATTAAAATGAATGCACAGCAAAATACATGAATGAGAAAACACTGTACACAATGGGAGACTAATTTTTGCTGCTATTCATCTGGTGAGTATTTAGTATCTAGAACATATAAGGACACAAAAGAGCTAACAACTGAAAAACCAAGGGAGTCAATCAGGAATGGACAATCCATCTGTTTATACAGAAGAGACATAATGGTCCATAAGACTAGGGGAAAGGGAAGTAGAATAGGTAGTTATAGATGGGGAGGGGGGGCTGGAATGGGAGCATCAAGCAAGGAATGGAAGGGAAGAGAGGGATGATAAGAACTATTGGGAGAGAAGCTAAAATTAAGGACCATTTGAGGGGTCATATGGAAGCATAATATAGTAGAAGCTTCTTAAAATATGTGCATCTATGAAGGTGATCTAAATGAAATTGTTAAACAATGGGGAGACAAAGCTCCAACTGGAAATTTCTTCTAAACAAATGGAGTTCCCAGTACTGGGAATCGGCTACATCTAATTGAGTTGTTGGCCAAAGGGGTCTTAGAGGAACCCCTAAACAACTCAAGTTGTTGCCAGGGCTGTAGGTTGTTCTCCACAAACTGATAGCATGGCCCTATTGCTGAAGACAACACCTACACAATTCACTGAACATGAGGAAGTCAAGCTGATGCCTAACTAGAGCCTCCACCCTTATAAACTAGTGTTCTTGATACTGGAAACGACTCTGCAGGGTACCAAAGGAGGAAAGTAAACATCAATCCAGCTACAAACCCTGCAATCTACAATGGTGACCTACGTGAAACACAGGCTAGTGCAATGTGTTAACAAGCTTGTGGGAGTAACCAACCAATATCTGATTTAACTTAAGGCCCGCTCCACAGATAGAACCTGTACCTAACACTACTTGGGTAAGTAAGGACCTGAGACTAGATAGCCCAGGGACCTAGGCAAAACCCAATTTCTCTTGTTCTACTAAAGGAACACAGCAATAAAATGACTCCTAATGACATTCTGTTATACTCATAGACCAGTGTCTTGCTCAGGCATCATCAGAGAAGCTTCCTCCTGCAGCAAATGGGAACCAATACAGAGACCCACAGTCAGATAATATACAGAGAGTAGAGAGTAAGAGACCACAGAACACTCAGTCCTAAATAGGCTGTCTCCATCAAATCTCTTCCCACAGGGTTCAGGAAACCCTAAGGAAGAAGAGAACGAAAGAGTGTAAGAGCTAGAGGAGATGGAGGGCACTAAGGAAATAAGGCCTTCTAAATACAACACCACACATATGAACTCCTCCCAGAGTCTGAGGCAGCATGCAAAAGGTCTGCATACCAGATAGGGTCCTAGAGCTGAAAGAAGAATAGGACACGTACCCCCATCCCTGACCCAGAAGCTATCTCAGGTTCATAATCACTTGCAAACAAAAATTTAGTTTTCTCTAAGGGCATCTCACTTGGGAAACAAACTACTCTTAAGGGTAGGCTGCATTCCCAGCAGTAGATGGCCACAGAAAACAATCTCAAAGACAACTTTGGAGAGTCCTTATCTAATACTGTCATGTCAGGGCTTTTTTCTTTTCTTTCTTTTTTTCCCTACATATATGTTATGGCTTCCAGATTTATGTTTTTATGGGATTCCTGAGTGTAAGAACAAGTGGGTCACTACATCTATATCTGTTTCTCATGCCTTTTCTTGGGCTCTTTTTCTTTCGTTTGTTTTGTCCTATTGTGATTTGGTTCTTTGTTTTGTCTTATAATTTTCTTATTTTATTTTAGTATTATCTCTTAGATGTCAATTTGCTTTCTAGTGAGAGACAGAAAGGGGGTGGATCTGGATGGGAGGGGAGGTGGGGAGGAACTGGGTGGAGTAGAGGGAGGGGAAACTGCAATCAGAATATATTGTATAAAAAAATCTATTTTCAATCAAAATAAAATAAAAACAGCTTATACTTCTCTTCTGAAATTTCCAAAATTGATGGTTATTTCATTCAATATTCTCAGCATAGTTGTATTAAAACTATCAATGGGATTCAACTTAGTTATTGTAAAGGAATAACATGAATTTCCATACATTTTAAATTATTCATTCTATCTGTTGATTTCCATAATATTGTCTCATATCATTTTGTTCCTGGTTATTTTTGTTGAAGTTGAACCTTTCCCTGTGAAATTTTTGTATATTTTGAGGGACGTGGATGTGATCTTTTTCCAGCAGATGCGCTTGCTCCTGGCATGTCACTATGAGACCCAACAGTCTCTTCCCAGCCTTCTCTCTGCTATAGACGCTGAGACAATTTGAGAGAAAGGTCAGCCCTCGTGTTCTGGAAATATGTGTGCTCCAAGGTTTTACTAGAAACTGTTGTGGCTGTGGGCATGATGTGGGCTCCTCTTTCTATTTGGGACATAAAAAAACTAATCTGTTCTCACTGCTCGATGAGCCTGGCAGAAATGGGCTGCACTCTTTCTTCTCTCAAGTATTTCTTCTGGAATTGGATAATGCCTGGAGAAAAGAAAACATCATTCTAAATTTTAAGTTCATTTCTTCTTTTTCCCCTGGTGAACCTTGACTAATTCTTACTGCCTTTGTACCTCCTCTGATGTATTTTGTTTATTGGTTTACTGAGTTTGTTCTTTGACAATTTCATTCATGTATAAAGTGCATTCTGATATTAAGGGTTTTTTTTAATGCTTTCCACAGATTTTCTAAATGTTCTCATTTGAAATAGTGGTGTGCATAACGTGTTCCACCATCACTGGAACAAGATGTCTTGGGGTGGAACTTTTAGCAAATGTATAAAGGAAATTACATTAAGTGTTACCTGTAACATAACCTAAAGTGGCTAAGCACTTTCATATCTCAGGGAAACCAAATAATTCTATGTGTGAGAGGGATCTGTCTGCTTCAGTGTCATGAAAAGATTGATTAGGGTGTAGAAATAGACCTCAATGGTAAGAAGTAAATTTAAACAAATTGATTTTCAGCCATCACTTCTCAAAATAATGATAGTTTAATTCCCTAATTAATTCCCTTATCTGTTTCCCCTCTGGTTTATTAATATCAACTAACATTTCCAAAGCAATATTTAAACAATGTGATAATATTGGATAATATTGGACCCTGCTGTCATCTTAGTCCTAAAGAGGATGCTTCTGTAGTTCTTCCTCTAAGTATGTGTTGAATATGACGAGAAGATATCTCATCATTCAATGAAGGAAAGAGTTGGGGATGGGAACGTAAAGACTAATGTTCCTTCCGATACAAACTCCCTCACGTTTTGCTTTCTTTAGTCCAGCTATTCAATATTAACTTTGGTCAAAGAATGCCACATGGGAAATTCCAGAAATAAAATAATCCTATTTTCCCAGACATGGTGGCACATGCCTTTAATTTTTCTTTCATTATTACCATCATCATCATTTGTGTTTATATGCTACATACAAATATGTGTGCACTTATGTGTGTGGATCCACACAGTTTGAGTGCATGTGTAGAGGACAAAGGTCAACACTGGATGGCTTTTTCTACTATCCATCAATTTATTGTTTAAGGCAAGATCTCTCACTGAAACTGGAGCTCAGTGACTTCCTAGAGTGTCTAATCAATCAACAAGTCCTTGAGACTCTCCCATCTCTGCCTCCTAGCACTGAGATTCCATGTTTGCATTCATGTGCCCTGCTTTTTACATGGCTGTTGGGGGTCTGAACCAGGGTACTTACACTTATATAGCAACCATTTACCTCAATAAACCATCTCTCCAACACCTCCAGTACCCAGGATTTGGGAGTAAATGATCACCTCAGAATAAGGCCAGTCTGAGCTCCACAGTGAGTGGATATTAAAAGTCCAATTTTAAATTGAACATGATTCTGAGTAATATAATCATCCTTTCTCCAGTATCTAGACATTGAAAGCTGACCGGCCCAGGGGCCGTTCAGCAACTGTCTTGGTCTGTGTTCACCATTGTGGGAGAACAGTGCTTGAGATCAGTGTCTCTCACGTTAGTTAATAACCTCAGTGCACAAAGGTAACAAAACTGTCAATTCAGGTTTGCCAAAGAGCAGCCAGACATTGCTTCCACTAAGCGTAAATGTAGCAATCCTATGTTTTGTTATGGAATTTTAAAAAAGTCATGTGCTGAGGCTGTCAAGATCTGCAGCAAGAACACGGTTTCATTTTATGAAATTTTTAAGAAAAAAAAAGAAGCACGATTTGTGTCATACTTCAAACTACCCAAGTTACGTCCCTAATGACTCATAAGTGCTTAGTCACTCATTTCACTACATGTCATCAACTAGACATCACATCATCTCACATTAGAGATGAAAAAGAGTGGCTGATGTAGTATCATTGGAGGATATTTTGAGACTACATTCACACAACTTTTATCGGAGTATTATAACTTTTATTTTCACATGTTGTTACTAATATCTTACTGTACATAGTTTACATTTTAGTATATAGTAACTAGGTTAATGTACAGTGAGGTATTAGTAACAATATGTAAAAATAAAGATATGTGAATTATATATGAAAAACTTAAATATAGACATCAGTACTGACAAAATTTGTGATATCTTCTTAGATTTTACCTTGCAAGGGTGAGAAAGAAATGCTCTATGCATTCTCTGTGAGAAAACTATTGAACAAAGATGCAGGAGTGAGTTTTACATGAATTCAAGTCAAATATGTTATTTAAATGGCATTTTCCAGTGATAATTGATACTTCATCCACAGTCTTCAAGTTGATTATAGTCACTAGTCCTGCTTTTCTTAAAGCTTTATATTATTTTGAAAAATATTTTTAATTGACAAGTAGCAAGTGCACATATTTATAGATACAATGTTTCAATAAGAAAATTTAAGTTGACATACAAAGCGACGGGTTTCATTATGGCAGCTTTGTTATTTCATTATCTGGCTATGGGCATACAACCCACTATACTTTAGTCTAATTCATGCCTTGTCTCTTGCTAATACTTTTCCTTCTCTGAAGTACCCCCATTTTGCCCATCTTCCATATCATATTGTCTTCCTTGGCTCTTCCTTTTGGTAGAAGATTTTCCCACTTTCTGGGCAGTGTATGTCTTTAAAACTAAAATACCTGTCCTACCACATTGGGGATGCTCCAAGATTCTGCCCTCTGTTGGACACAGGAGGATTCCACACGGCTTCATATCCTGAGAGGTGAACAATGATGGGAGGAGATGGAAGAACAGTCACAGAAAAGTAGTGAGAAAATTACTCCTGTACTGTGTTAGCATGGGTGGCTGTGTCTGTTATGGCTGCTTCATGTCACCCCAGATTCATTTGTAAGATGAAATCCTAAAGCTTTGCCAGATGAAGTCCTACCATTGAGTACTCCATCTTTAAGAGGCAATTGAGTTAAAATGGATAATTTAAGATACACCTTAATCTAATGTGTCTGATGACCCTGTAAAAGGACATAAGGGCACTGACAAAGAGTAAGTGGCTTCTGAAGCCTGAAGATAGACTCTTTCAAAAGAAATCAGTTCTGGCATGGCTTGATCGCAGACTTGCGGGCTCTCAGCTGTGATTAAGCCAGCGGGTTTATGGTATTTTTGTCCTAACAACAATAGGAACCTAATGTAGTGTTGCAAAAGGCAAAGGAAGAAAGATCACTTGATAAGAGGATTTCACACCCAAAATGAGATAAAAAACTCAATGCACTGAGAGACATATGTTCAAAAACATTGACACTGGTGACATATAGAGGCCATGTATTGGTTTGTCACATAGTATAATAGCTACCTGTATGACAGTTTAATGGTTTATCTTTACCATGGCTTTTTCTCCTAAGTTTTAAAAATGTTATATTTCCCTAATTGTCAAAGAGCCATTTCTGACATTTAGATCCATCACTGCTTCATAACTTTGTCCCTTGAGATACTTTTTGAATTTAGCATTAAAGCTTATTCTGAAAACAAAGTTGTGGTTGATGAATGTCCCTTTAAAATCTCCCCACTTAAAATAAGCCTTATGGCTTTCCTAAACCAAGGATAAAACAAAGCATATATAAAAGGATTCAGGGCTGAGTTATAATAGGCACCCCAGCAACAAATTTCATAGATGTAGGCAGGAGTGATGAAACCCATATAAGAATCAATCAGTGTATCCATTGTGTATGGCAACCATGAGATCACAAATGCCACCACAGTGATCCCCAAGGTTTTTGCAGCCTTCCTCTTTCTCTTGGCCACTCTGGGTTTGTAATTCTCTGAGGATGACTCTGCTTTGTTGCTACCTATGGTAGTTTCAATTTTTACAGCTTGTTGTTTAGCTACCAAAAAAATTTTACTGTAGAGAATGATTATAACAAGGGTAGGTGTGAAGAATAAAAGAAAACTCATCAGAACCCAGTCTTGATTGACAACAACTTGGCAGCCCCCTACACAGTTGAGAGCACCCACTAAGCTTTCCATCCCCTTGGCACTGATGCCTGTGTAGAACACGGCACTGCTGTACACCAAGGGCAGAGTCCAGGAGATGCTGATGCAAATTCCTGACACAGACACTGTGAACTTGGTGGGATAGACCAGAGGGTCATTGACAGTGATGCACCTGTCGATGGAGATGAAGCACAGGTGGAGGACAGAAGAGTAACAAAATGCCACATCACAGCAGCTGTGAAGACTACAAAATTTGTCTCCAAAGTACCAGCAGCTCTCTATGGACCTGACCATGCTGAAGGGCATCACAGAGATACCCACCAAAAAGTCAGCACTGGCCAGAGAGGCGATGAGGAAATTGGCTGGAGAGTGCAGCTGCTTGAAATGGAGAACTGAAATCACCACCAGGGGGTTCCCACACACTGCCATCACAGCCCCAAAGCCAAAGACCATGTACAGGATGACCCTGACCCCTGGCGAGTAGGGAGTTTTAATACAGGATCCATTCATGTTCTCATAACAGAGCTGTAGGGCTGGTTCGGAAAAGTTGCTGGTCATGAGTCTGCTTTACAGTGCTTGAGGGATTTCTGTCCTGGTAGAAGACAACAGTAATTTTGAGATCTAAAAATTAAAGAAATGGAATGCCATATCTGAAGAACTGATTTTAAATATTGCCCAGGATCATAACCCCTTTTACTATTTTCATTATAGAGAAATGAGGAAATTTAAAAACTCAGAAAATCAATTTCCCCATCTTCAGCCACAGAATTTTTCCTATAACTATGTTAAACTCCACTGATAAACCCAGACAAACAACACTAATTTTCACCTGTCCAGAAAACAATTACCTGTGTAATTGAGTATAGATTTCTTTCTTGCAAAAGAAGATGGCTTGTAATATAATTTCATATTCAAAAAGTCACCTTTAATAGTATTCCAAGCCCTAAGATGTTTGGAGAAGCCAGCCAATCCACTTCATCTTTGGTGAACTTCATTCACATGAGGAATCCCTACAGTGCAAGGTGTAAATCTTGAAAATACACTCACTGTTGTTAATTATAATTAGTAAGTTCTACAAGTTACGTTTCTCTGAACACTGTTAATTTGTGAGAATACTGCTGATAGTCACAACCAAGCATTTATCTGACTGCCCTGAAATGGCATAGTTCAGTATTTGGCAATGATATTATCCATTTAATATTCTTAGGCTGAGACATAGTTCTTATCTGATGAAGCAATTATCAGTTCAGGTGTTTCAAAGACTTCCCTTCACCCTGCCTCTAGAACAGTAGATTCAACCCTTTGAAAGACAAATATAGTCTACTATTCATGGCAAAGATACTAGAAATGTTTTGGAATTAATTTATAGCAACACACATAAATTGTGTGGCATGAATAGATAATTCAGTTGCTCATTCACCAAAGTCTCATTGGTCATGCTTTCTTACACATGCTCTACCATTCACCTGGGCTGAAACACATAGTCTCTAACTCCTTGATCAATGACATTTCCACATTATTCTGAGTGGGAATTCACAGCATCTTTTAGAGTAGGACTGTCATGTGGGGACTTTCACAACTGGATGGAGACAATTAAAACCACCAGGCACCAAATGCATGCTTTTAGTGGCATGGGAATAAAGTTAAAACAATAACTGAATAATTTTTTCATTTCAAATAATAAATCATACAAAAACTCAAAGCACATGATAAAATGTAATTCTAAAACAGAACCAATAAAGACGGAAATAGGAAATGGGTATCTTACTGAAGATCATGTGTATCCATTTTATTGATGATACGTGGGAGGAATGAGCAAATGGTACCTTGAATGCTGAAAGCCTTAGTCAGGTAAAGGTTTCCTGTAAATTTATAGACAGTCCCTATAAGGATTCAGGCTTTTATACTTCATTAGCCAAAGATATTCCACTTAAAGGAAAAGTCAAATGGCTGCATCTTGTATCTGTATACATCAAGAGAAGCATAGTGACTGGTACATCTCTTCATGATCTCAAGTGACATGTCTCACACTTAGGAATATCATTCTGGCCAGTTCTATCTGGAGCTGAGAGCAGGAGAATGTCCTGTGTTTGGATGGGACTGTGGTAAAACATCAGAGTAGTTGGTGACCTTGTGGTGCTGGTTGGAGGTATCAATTGTAGAGAAGTTGTGCAGATGATGTGCACTGGGATAAACAGGGAGCCCTTGGTAGCTCAAAGCAAGGCCATGCTGCTGTGGGATGTTAATGTATGTCCTGTGGGAGCCCTTCTTGGGTTCCTTGTGGCGTTACCCAGCAGGTCCGTATAGAGGATGATTAGGACCATGGGCCTGAGTGCAGGTGTTTGAGATGGTCTGCACTTGGCTGTGCTGGGGGATGGTCTGTATGTCAAGTTGTTCTGATTGGTTAATAAATAAAACCTGATCGGCTGTGGCTAGGCAGGAAGAATAGGCGGGACTAACAGAGAGGAGAAATAAAAGGACAGGAAGGCAGAAGGACTGGCTGCAGCTGCCGCCATGACCAGAGACACTGCAGCCGCCGCCATGACCAGAGACGCTGCAGCCGCCGCCATGACCAGCAGCATGTGAAGACGCTGGTGGGCCACGAGCCACGTGGCAAGATATAGATTTCTGGAAATGGGTTACTTGGAGATATAAGAAAAGTTAGCAAGAATGGGTGACTTAAAGATATAAGAAAAGTTAGCAAGAATGGGTTACTTAAAGATATAAGAAAAGTTAGCAAGAAGCCTGCCACGGCCATACAGTTTGTAAGCAATATAAGTCTCTGTGTTTACTTGATTGGGTCTGAGCGGCTGTGGGACTGGCGGGTGACAGGGATTTGTCCTGACTGTGGGCAAGGCGGAAAAACTCAAACTACACCATGCTAAAGGTAGTGGTGGGCTACAACACCATTTTGAAAGACAGTTCTTTGTATCTATTGAACTGAAATGGTGATAGAGCCTTTGACCCGTGACATCAAGTGATCTCATGGTGTCTGACACTGTCCACTGTAAGCTATGTCTTAGTGGATCATTCTGTGGAGATGAACCATCTGAGGTCAGGCATAGGCAGGCTGATGGGCCCATAGGAGCTTCATGAGGTCAGAGTTCCTGTTACTAACCTCCACTGTTCCACCTCTACCTCCTACTTCAGAGAACTTGAGTAAAAGCTCAAGGTGGGTTTGTCAAGAGCTTCTTCGTTCTGTTGGTGTGCACCAAAATGAACAGTTTTGTTTTAAACTTGCTCAGCATGGTCTTAGGTGAACCCAGAGAAGGCCATTCTTCGTATTAGATAAAGTATTGGTTTTGATCAATTGATGTCAACACCAGGACTTGTCCCTTTACCTAGTGAAACCTTCCCTTGCTAGAACTTCACTCAGGATTTTATTTACTGTCTAAACTAACTCTGAATGTTTTCTAAAATTTCTCTTGCTCTTGCATTCACTACCATCTCAGAAGGAAATCCCTCTGGAAATTGTGGGTTTTAAAAAATATATATTTTATATGAACAATTCTTAGCAAATAATTATTGTTTAGAAGTTCATATTGATGAGAGGAAAGGACACAAATATGTTCACAGCAGCCTGGAATGTGGGGGTCCCTTAAGAGAAAGAACAAAAACAGGAGGAGAAATGAGTCAGCTCAGGGGGTTTCAAGTGGGTTTTGCTGTTTTTACAAATTTACTCCATCATGAGTCCCTCCAGAGAGCCTACACATTTACGATTTTTTTTAAATATGGTGCTCAGTGCTTACTTAGTACTGTCTTACAAAATGATGCAATGTTGCCCTCTGGCATTAGTATCATATATATATATATATATATATATATATATATATATATATATATGTATATATATGTATGGAATAAAATATCTAAATCAGTTCCTATGCAATTCCTGAGATGATAGTCCCTGTCTTGTACTTCTGGAAATGTTAGAGTGTTCTTTTTAATTCTATCTATCTATCTACCCCTGACCTCTTCACAATGGGAGCATTGACTTTGAAAACAGATATGGCTGTAACTTTAGAATTTAGTGCGTAAAATATACTATAGCTTCAGGATTTAGTATGTAAAATCTCTCCAAAATATGTTTCTTAATTAATGCTTTTAAAGCAATATTAACAATAAAAAAGCAAAATACTAATTCTGAAAACCCACATAATAGGAATGGACTGCAAGCTATTCATAT
The DNA here is from genome assembly GCF_004664715.2 of Peromyscus leucopus. Classification (NCBI taxonomy): domain Eukaryota; kingdom Metazoa; phylum Chordata; class Mammalia; order Rodentia; family Cricetidae; genus Peromyscus; species Peromyscus leucopus. The sequence continues at coordinate 29,718,464 of NC_051085.1, read as the reverse complement.
AAGTATCATGTTATTTTGTAATTACATTGTCTTTATTCTGTACATTTGGATTCCTGATCTCTCTATAGACGTTTGAATTCAATAATTCTTTATGCAAGACTTGTTTTTCGACTTATTTTATTGGGCATGCATTAAAAGTCTCTTGAATAAAACATCTTAATGATTTTTTTCTTAGAGAGAACATTTATAAGATATGAAACACAGATTATGGTGTGGTGGTTTATGACCTCTTTGGTTTCAGAATCTGTATGTCCATTTTGCTTTGCAGTCAGTACTTCATGGAGAACACTTTTTTTTTTTTTTTTTTTTTTTTGCGCATTTTACAGGTGATAACTCTTCCACACAAATGGCAAGAACTCTAACCCAAGTGAAGCCAGTGAATGATGTGGACAAATCGAGCATTTCAAACACAGGCAGCCTGGCCTGAAGAGCTCTCTCTGGGCCTTTGCCTTGTGCACAGCCTTTTCAGACAAAAGAAAGTAAATGCTGTCAGAAACAAACCTGCCATGTGCAGTTTCCTAAGATATTGGCTTGTATGTTCTTAGTTCGTGTAAGTAGAGAGAAACTAATGCTGGGCTTTCCTCAACTACTAATCATCAGACATTTTACAAAACCAAAGAAAGATGAAAAGTGACATAAATTTTTAATTTTCATAAATTTTTAAATTTCATCAGTAGGCAGGTGAAAATTTAAAAACTGATAACTCCTTTGTTTTAAAATATTTCTAGAGGTTTAAAAATTGCAAAGCAATATTCAAAACATTCAAATAGTATAGACAAGATTTTACTAGCAAGCAAAGGGTGCAGCAATTTAGTATTTTCTGTAGACATCCAATGTTTTGATTTGTAAAGGACAGAAATGTATCTACCCAAAGTGGAAAGTGTCTTCACCCTATTGCCTAAGTATTACAAGTAGTCTTTACAGCACAGCAAAAGACATCTGGAGATGTGGCTCAGCAGGAAGAGTCCCTGTTGCTCTGCCAGAGAACCTGATTTGCATTCCTAACACACACATCAGGCAGTTCACAACCTCCAGAGGACCCAAAGACTTTTTTTGACCTCCACAGGCACCTACACACAGAGGATACATTAATACAGTAGGCAGACACATACACACACAGACACACAGACATACAATTATATATATATATATATTTATATGGTAATCAGAGGCAGAAGAAACAGGAAAACTTGGGAAGAAGGAACAATGCAACAGTTCTAGACTAGGATCAGATCTAGAAGGTTAATGTACGAAACAAGTATTATCTTTTGTTATACTTCATTGGAGACTTTATTAAATAAGCAGACATTAGGCATTCTTTTAACAATAATAAGAGAGATGATAGATACATTTATTGATATCATGTTAGCATTGTGGTATATTAACCTCAAAAATACATTTACTTTTTAATTTAAACAAATTCTAAAGATAAAGTATTATTAATGGACTAAATTTTCAGAGTATCTAGGGGCATGTATGTTGTCTTTAATGCTTATTTAAAAAATAATGTTGAAATTAGTATTTCTAGTATTGTTCTGTTCTTGATTTTTTTTTTTAAATACAAATGTTGTGAGAAATGTAATTCTTTAAGGTTGACCTTCAATGTGTAGGAGTAAAACTGAGTCAAGGGCATTAGAGGGAAATAAAAACAAATATGGCATATCAACAGCCTGTAAAAAATAAAGAGGTCATGAAACCCAGCCAGTTAAGCTTTTATTATGGCTTCCTGAACAAGTGTAAAACTCCATTATAGCAATGTTCAGTCACATTGGTAGTTCTTAGAGGTCTAGGTGGATGATGGTAAGCTGTCATTCCTTCCTTCCTGCATTCATTCTTGGCTGTGCTGGGAAGGAAATCCATGGCCACACACATGCTAGGCAAGCACTCTGTTACTGTTCCACACCCCCAGTCCACTACTGCTGTGTCTATATTTTGTTACTGATGAACTATTGATGGCATTACCACTAAATGATTGGAAAAAAGTTACTGTAATTTTGATCAGCACGGAGGGAAATTGTCCTTTTGCTGATATTTTCTATACTATGTCTGAGCACTTCTTTTAAATATGATTTTTTAAAAATACACAGAGCTTTACACAATTTAGTTGTCATTTTCAGTGTCAACCTGAGAAAACACATGTGAATTCAAGTAACACTTTAAAACAGATTTACATTTGATCAATACAATTAAACTTGTATTTTCATAATAATCTTTATATGTGAGAGGCGTATTATTTTCATAGCTACACCGTGGTTTAAGTGGACAAATTATCCTTTGTAATAGTCTGGAATCTCTTTTTACTGGATAAAGCCAGTAATTCAGGCCCTATAGCTCACCAAGGTTGAAAGACCAAGTTGAGGCACATGTCCCAGATATAGTGAGTATCAGAGAGTGAGCTTACTTCCCTATTCCATGGGTCTGGCTCTGAACACAGCCATGGTTCTGCAGGGTCTTGATCTGCAGCTGGCTAAGAGGTTTGTGGTTGATTTCTAACCGTCAGTGTGTCATTGGCAAGAGGATGGAGTCATGCTAACAGGCTGGTTGGTCTTGAGGAAACAGACACAGATTGTTTTACCAGAAGGCTTCCTTTATGGAAGGACATAGAGTGCAGAAATAAGCAAGACAGATGATTGGGAGTACATTCCCCACTTAGAGATGTCGGGATAAATTTGAAAGCATCACTCATTAGGATTTATTACTTTTGTAGTCTGTTCCTCTAAGAATATGCTCTATGAAGTAATAATAATAAAAAAAGAGCTAAAACCAAACAGTAAAGGATGTACTTTTCAATTGTGTCAGGTGGTTTTCTTTATTACTTACAAATGTAAGTACATAGCTTACATTTGCAGTGGAAAGAAAGAACAGGCATTGGTCTAAAGACATCTTGATGCAGCATCCAAGGGACACAAGCTTTGAGTTGCTTCTGAAGAAGTTAGGAGCTTAACAGTGATCCCTTGAAAGGTGGTCAGCAGAACCATGGCTGTGGTTGCTTTCTGAACCACAACCAGGTGCCCTGCTGGGGACAGTTCATGTTCTTGCCATCGTCTTTCTGCTAAACACTCTCAGCTCAACTTAAAAATCTATCAGCTTAGCTTTTCTGTGAAGTGCTTCCAAACTAGTTCATCTATAAGGAATACAGCAGGTATTCCTGTGGAATGTTTATGGAACTGTTCGCTTAGAACCCTTTGACTCTGTGACACATGCTTATTTCAAAATTGTTTGTGTAATCAGCTAACTAAATGAAGATTTAAGGCCATCGTTCAAGGACATGAGAAGTGGGATTTCCTTATCATTAGTTGTTTTCAGGTTCTCACTGTACCTTGAAACATACAACATATATTTTAATCGAAATGAATTTGATTCATGTTGATTGAGAAAAGTATAACTGACTAGAAAGTGGAAGCTGATCCTGGAGTAAATGTCTGCTTGAGACTTTGTTGTGTTAAAACAGCCCTTGGTTCACCCTGTTTTTATGTGTTTCAGCACCAAATGTGCTTTCTTTGCCTCAAAGGATGACCTCCAAGGTCAAAACACACTCATTTGAATTAACGTTTAAAAAAACAAAATTCACATTTTACTTCAAATTCTAAACAAGTAGAGAAGAGGCAGGCAGATCTCTTTGAGTCCAAGGCCAGCCTGGTCTACATAGCAAATCCCCTGCCAGCCTAGGCTACATAGTGAGATCATGTAACAAAAACAAAAACAAAACTAGACAAACAACTGCCCCCAAAACAAATAGACAGACCATCTGTTTATTCATACACAAATCCTTCAATAATAAAATATGTTCTCTAAAAGTCATATTGTGTGGCACACACACACAAAAAAAAACCATTAAAGAACATACAACACTGGAAGGAATTAACAGATCTGATCACATGTCACTCAGTCCTAAAATGCACAGACACACTAAGAAAAAAAAAATTCTTCAGAGCAACCCTTGAATGTCGGACCTCCAATTTGGTGAATGATTCTGGGGCCTCCCTAGATTGGAGTGTTTCTTTTACCTCTGACCTTCAACCCAAGCCAACTTTCAAATCTCTGTAATGACCTTTTTAACCTACATCTACCTCTTCCGAGAATAAATTAGTTGTGCATGAATCACCCCTGAAGACTTTGCCACTGACGATAAATTTTATTGCCTTCCGAAACCAAGGATAAAAAAAGGCATATATCAAGGGGTTCATGGCTGAATTGTAATAGACACACCACACTAAGATCTCATAGACGTACGGGGGTGTTATGAAGTTCATGTAGGCATCAATCACAGCATCGATAATATACGGCAGCCAAGACACCAGGAAGGCTGCCATGGCGATCCCCAAGGTTTTGGCAGCCTTCCTCTCTCTTTTAGCTACTCTTTCTTTGTAGCTCTCTGAGGAGGCCTGCGCTTGATTGGCTGTACTCTCTATCTTCCTAGCCTGGTGCTTTGCCACCAAAAATATCCTACCGTATAGAAACACCATGACAACAGTGGGCAGGAAGAATAAAAGGAAACAAAGTAAAACCCAATTTCGGTTCAGCGGAGCCTGGCAGCCTCCCACGCAGGTCAGAGCAACCACCAGTTCCTCGATCCCTTCTTCATTGGCTCCCGTGTAAAAGATAGAAAAGCTGTACGTGACAGAAAAGAACCAAGAGAGAGCGATGCATATCCCAGAAACCGACACCGTGAACTTGGTTGGGTAACTCAGCGGGTCTGTCACAGCGATGTACCTGTCAATGGATATACAGCACAGATGAAAAAGAGACGCGAAGCAGAAGGAGGTGTCGAAGCAAGTGTGGAACTTGCAGTAACTCTCCCCAAAGTACCAGCAGCTCTCCACAGACCGCACGGTGCTGAAGGGCATCACGGTCACCCCCACCAAGAAGTCAGCACAGGCCAGGGATGCCACCAGAAAGTTCGTAGGTGTGTGTAACTGTTTAAAGTGGAGGATGGCTATAATGACCAGCAAGTTCCCAAACACTGCCAGCACGGCTCCCAAACCAAGGACCACGTAGAGGATGGCTCGGGGACCCGGGGAGTAGGCACTTTTGATGCAGGATCCGTTCACATTCTCGTAGCAGAGCTCTAAAGATTCCGAAGGGGAGAAGCTGCTTGCCATTGCCTTCAGCCTTGATAGTTTTAAACTTCCCAGACTTCCGTTCTAGCAACCTAGATCAGAAGCAGAGTGACAACGTCAAAGGTTTTTGTAAAGAATAAACAAACAAACAACAACAACAACAACAAAAACCTTCTAGGTACAATGAAGGTAATCTTTATATTCAATCTTTCCATGTGCTGTCAATAACGATTTTAGACTTTCCAAAGTACTCCAAAATTAGAACATGATCCAGAAAGCCACTCTAAAAGTCAAATGTATTACTAAATAAATTACCAGCTATTTATTTTATATTATTATTTATTATTTTATATTATTATTACTATAATACTATTAATATAGAATTTATTAATCATTTAAAAAGCCATTTTGTGTGTGTGTGTGTGTGAGTGTCATCTTACCTTTTCAAAATCTTATCTGTGACCCCCTGGATTGAGAAAACAGCTCGGCCACCAACGGTTGAGTTTTATTAACTGCTTAGCTGTCTCCCCAGGGTCACCACCTCAGCAGCCATCAGCAACTCCACTTTGCTTTTTGTTTTTCCTTTTCAAAATGGAAAAACTAAATTACGTATCCTTCGAATCATAATTTCAAAATCCCCATAGTATAGAGTGTGAAGGCTGGGAGAGCTCACTCACAGTTGCATTACGCACACTTAAAGAATGTACTTCTCCTGTGACTTATGTTTTCATTTTTTCTTTTTCTTTTTTACCTTGATGGTTTGAGCATCTGGAAGTAACCTGGAAACCTATTACCAAACAGTTAATGGGATAATCAGTACGAAAGTATTTCCCAGGCAAATAGCTTGTTTGAGTTGTCTAAAATCACCAAGAATTTATTAAAATAAGCCCGAACTCCCCTAGCACCTCATGTTTCAATCAGGAAATAGGAAATTTAGGTCTAAACCCACCACAAAGGAGTGTTAGTAGCTGAGGTGGGCTGGAGTGTGTTTGTGCATTCACTGTGTCCTGTAAGTGTATATACATGCTGCCATCCAAGGCACAAATAGTTTCTGTGGGTGTTTGAATTAGTTCTTAGAGTGGGCATATCGTCTAAAGAGGGTTTTCAAAGCGTACCTGACAAGCAACTGCTTAGTTTCTGCTTTGTGAATAAGAGAAGACTCACATTTGAATATTAATCTCTAAGCTAGAGAAGAGGCTGCTCTCATGACCATTTCTTCCATGACATGCATCTACTGGAAATTTAGGATTATATACAGATGTGTGCATTGTTGGCTTTTACTATTTTTAAGTAATGGGTTTCCATGTTCACAAGTTTTAAATGATGTATGTGCTATTTCAAGCTTCACAAATTCATTTTCTTGACTTTGAATTCCTATTTTTTTGTTTTTTTTTCTTTTAAAAATTCTTCTTTCATATATTACATCACAACCACAGTTTCCCCTCTCTCTCCTACCCCCATTCCTAACTCCACCTCCCTTCTCCCTCAGATCCATCACCAGTCTGTCTCCCCTCAGAAAAGAGCAGGCATCCCAGGGACATCAACCAAACATGGCCTAATATGCTGCAATAGCACATACCATCCTATCAAGACTGGACGAGGTGACCCTGTAGTAGAAAAAGGGTCCCACAAGCAGGCAAAAGAGTCAGAAACAGCCCTGCTCCCACTGTTAGGAATCTCACAAGAACACCAAGCTACACAGCCATAACATATATGCAGAGGACCTAAGTCAGACCCCTTCAGACTCCCTGAACTCTGTGAGCCTCCACAAGTCCCAGTTGGTTGATTTTGTGGGCTATGTTCTCTTGGTATCGCTGTCCTCTCTGGTTCCTCTGATCCTTCCTCCCCCTCCTCCACAGGGTTCTCTGAGCTCTGCCTGTTTCACTGTGGGACTCTGCATCTGCTCCCATCAGTTGCTGGATGAAGTCTCTCTGGTCTCTTTGTTGAGGATTCTGATAGGCTCTGATCCCAAAGCACTCTACAGGCAAAACACAATGTAGTTTGAAGGTTTTGTGCCTGGGTTGGTGCCCTGATCCCTCCACTTGAGGCCTTGCCTGGTTATAGAAGATGGCCTGTTGAGTCTCTATGTCCCCCGTTAGTAGGAGTCTTTGATAGGGTAACTCTAGTAGATTCTTTGGTTTTTCCATTGCAAAAATGGATAAGATCAAAAACACAAGTGGCAGCTCATGTGGCTGAGGATGTGGAGCAAGGGAACACTCTTCCACTGCCGATGGGAATGTAAACGTGTACAGCCACTTTGGAAATCAATATGGCAGTTTCTCAGAAAATTGGAAATATATCTACCTCTGGACTCAACTGTACCACACCCAAAGGATACCCAAAGGCATATACCCAAAGGATACCCCATCCTATCACAAAGACACTTGGTCAGCTTTGTTCATAGCCCTTTTACTTATAATAGCCAGAAGCTAGAAACAACCTAGATGTCCCTCAACTGAAGAATGGATAAAGAAATTGTGGTACATTTACACGATGGAGTATTACTCAGCTATTAAAAACAATGGCATCATGAAATTTGCAGGCAAATGGATGGAACTTTAAAAAACCATCCCGAGTAAGATAACCCAGTCCTAGAAAGACAAGCATGGTATGTACTCACTTATAAGTGGATGTTAGCTGTGCAGTAAAGGACAAACATGCTATAATCGACAAATCCAGAGAGGCTAAGTAACAAGGAGGCATTAAGGGTGTGTGTGTGGGGGAGGTGGCACGAGGATTTCCTCGGGAAGGGGTAATAGAATAGATTTTGTGGGTGGACTAGGGGCAGGTGGGGTTGGGAAAAGGAGGGACTAAGTGGGGGAAGGGATGGAGAAGATACTGGGAGAAACAACTGGAATTGGGGGGCATCTCAGGGGCGAGGTGATGGTCTGTTTACATTTGAGCTCTCCTTGGTTTTGGGTCTCAGAATTAACTACTCTTTTTTGTGCAGTGTCCCTGGTCAGTCGTGGGCTTCCCCAGATGGTAAATCTACATGTTCATAGATCAATGTGACCAATAAAGTTACACTGCTGACATATTCCCTGCTTCTATTCCCATTCTTTGAACAACGTCCACATATGTCTTGCTTTACTCTCAGGGAAGCTCAAGGCATTTCACTCCAGGTGGTACCCTGCCCCAGAGTTTAAATGTCTGTGTAAGGAATTCTTGTTTCTCAATCCTTGGCTACTCCCTCCACCTCACTGTGTGCAAGTAATGATGCTATTGTGCAAGAAGGAGTGATTGCCTTTCCCAGTTCTCTAGCCTTGAGCTCTGGAATGGCAGCCAGCAGTGTCAACAATATCTTAATCCTTGCCTTTACCTAGAAGCAAAGACACCAGAGCAACAAGAAACACCTCTAAGATCCACATTGCTGTTTAATGATGCTATTCATCAATAAGATGGATTAGAATTTCTTAAAGAAATGTTTGTCCCAACAGAAAATAGATGAGAACTTTTCAGGAGCAAATACCTCCAGTCTTCTAAACCATTCTTTGCTAGGATCAGAAAAGTAAAGGCCTACAATGACTCTAAGCTTGCACTCTTCCAGAATTATCCTATGTGGGGCAATGCAAACTTGCATTTAATACTCCATATGGTTAGATGGGGTTAGATGAGCCGAGGCTAAATTCTGACTTTGCTCTCTGATTCATACTAACTATGTAAGTGTGTTTTTAAATAAATACAATGAAGAAAACAATGCCTGGTATTCGATATTATGTGCCATGGTTGATGTTAATAGCATATTGATATATGTAAATTAATCATTTAATTGAGAACTTGATGTATTATAAGTTTCTAGAAAAAATTTTGATATTATCTTGAAAGGTATTATGCTGGGGAAAAATCGTATTGTGGATATAAGCAAAAAACAACATAGTTATTAAGAAGTAATAGGCACTTTTGGTAGCTAGACATGTTATAGCACATGAATGTGCCATTTAAATAAAGTCTTAGGAGTTGTGGAAGTCTGGGGCATATCAAAAAATACCTCTTGCCGCACAGTGGTGGCATGCATCTTTAATCCCAGGACTCAGGAGGCAGAGGCAGGGGTATCTCTGTCCAGGCTGGTTTACAGAGTGAGTTCCAGGACAGCCAGAGCTGTTACACAGAGAAACCCTGTCTTGAAAAATAACAAAAAAACAGACAAAGAAAACATACCTCTTAATTCTAAAGGCAAGGTCCTTCAACGTGTGCCTGCCTTCTCTCTCATTGTCTTAGTTAGGGTTGTATCATAGTAAAGAGATATCTTGACCACTGCATCTCTTATAAAGGAAAACATTTAATTGGGGCTGGTTTACAGTTCAGAAATTTAGTTCATTATCATCCTAGTGGGAAGCATGGCAGCATGCAGGCAGACATGGTGCTAGAGGGGTATCTGAGAGTTCTACATCTGGATCCACAGGCAGCAGGAAGTGACTGGCTTGAGCTTCTGAGACCACAAAGCCCATCCCCTAGTGACACACTTCCTCTAGCAAAGCCACACCTAGTACAAGACCACACCTCCTAATAGTGCCACTCCCTATGGACCAAGTATTCAAACACATGATTCTATGGGGGCCATTCCTATTCAAACCACCACCCTCATACTTTGGCACTTACTTTGACAACCTTTTTGGATGTCCATAATGACTTGATTTTTTAAAAAAAGTAATGAAATCAAGCCTGGTTTTTGTGCACATAAAAATATGCACATACTTCTTGTAACACAAAACCTATTACATTATAGTCATACTGGAGATAACCATTATGGATCATGGCTAGGATAAATTCAGTAAACAAAATTTTTGGTACCATGGTACTTTTCAATGCACACTTAATTTAGAACAAGAGATGTCTTTAGATATTGAGTTACATGGATGACCTGTATTGATTTACCTGGATGATCAGAACCTTGGAAGAATCAATATGAAAGGAATGATAGCAAGGAGATTTATGCAAATGATATGAGGAAAAGACCTCTTCACAGGGGCTCCAAAAGGAAAGAACTATATTCCATGTGAACAGCTATCAAATGGCACACCTAAAGAGAAAACTATTCACAAGTTGGAATGAAGGTGATCCACTTAGAGATGCTTGCTAATCTCACTCCTCAATCAAAAGGCTGCTTGGTCAATAGCTTTATGAACTAATGGTTATAGCAGCAGAAATAGAGGCTAAGAAGGTTCGTAGCGTGGTGGACATCCCTCCTTACATTTTGTGTGTGTGTGTGTGTGTGTGTGTGTGTGTGTGTGTGTGTGTGTGTGTGTTTTGTCAAGACAGGGTTTCTCTGTGTAGTTTTGGTGCCTGTCCTGGATAACTCACAGACATCTGCCTGACTCTGTCTCCTGAGTGCTGGGATTAAAGGCATGTGCCACCACCGCCCGGCTCCTCCTTACTTTTCAATAGAAAAGCAGAACAGCCACACACCAGGAAACAAGTTAGAGAGAATGTTATCTATCTTAGGAAAGCCAGAATTTGTCACTGTGGTAACAATACTTATGTGAACCTAAATCCAGTTTCTCCACTTGCCTTGTTCTGATAACCCCACCACCTCTTACCTATGACATATCTCATATATGTTCATCAAGGCAGATTTATGTTGAAAGAAATGAAATAGCACACTGGTGTGCTGTAGGATTGTACCTATACATATAGGAATGAAGAAGCAGCTCATCTTCTCAGTAGTATGATAGACTATTAGATTCACAAGTGTTATTTAGTTGTATATTTTAGCCATAGATTTTTGACTATTCGTAGGGGACTTTAATAGAAATAGGAGAGGAATAGATGCCATCCAGAAGGCATAGACTTGGAATTGGAAGCAGTATCTAGGAGGACTGCTTGTTCCTATAATAAATTTTGGGTTATGTAAGGGGTGATTATATGATGAGGAACTTTTATACGTAAGTTTAGAGGAGGAAAGTGTATTGAATGTAAGTATATGTGTTATTTGAGTGTGCAATACTCAAATAGTCTACCTTAAAGTGAGAAATAAACAAGAAAGAGGCCATCAGGATCCATGAAATGCTGCTTGCCCTCCACCTGCATGCTCCTAATATGCAAAGATACATGTAGATACATGCTCAGAATCTGCAGGTGTGATACAAGCATAGACTTATATAGAGATCTTCACATCTACTGACACAAGTATGTCCCATGCCCACAGTCATAGAACAGACTTCAGGTTGAATGTTATTGTGTGGCTTTCCCAGTAGACTATGCAGTGGTAGAATCATTACTGATTCCTCTCAAAGTTAGGTTCTACTGCCCGAAAATATTTCCTAAGCCTTTCTACCTCAAAACAGCCTTGATGATATGGGTGAGAACTGATAAAATTCCAAGACAATATCTAACATTCTGTCCTAGGTGACCTGCTAGAGGAGTAAGTATGGATAATGAAAAAGGGACAGAAATTCCAGTAGAGACATACTGAATTATTGAATTAAAGATATCCAGCAAAGAAATGAAGATTCATGTTGTACTCCAAAAGCAAGAAAGATTTATTTAGAGGCCATCCTCTTCTCTCTGTCTCTGTCTCTATCTCTCTGTCTCTGTCTCTATCTCTCTGTCTCTGTCTCTCTGTCTCTGTCTCTATCTGTCTCTCTCTATCTGTCTCTGTCTCTGTCTCTCTCTCCTTCCCTCCCTCTGCCCCTCCTCTCTCTCTCTCTCTCTCTCTCTCTCTCTCTCTCTCTCTCTTTCTCTTTCTCCCCAAAGAAAGTAGATTTAATTGATATGGTGATGCTTAGAAGAAGCACAAATAAGCTGGTAAAATGATCACAAGTTTTTGCTCACAATATAGACATGGGCTTTAGGTTCAAATAGGGGAAAAACTAAAGATATCTCCACTCTAGTTCTTTAAGATGGTTCAAAAAAAAAAGTCTTTATTGCTGGGAGACACACCAGTTCCCATAAACTAGTGTTTCTACTTAGGCATAATCCCATCATGGGGTGATCTGTCTAGGAAGCTCTGCTGTTCCTGGAATCCAAGGTGACATCAGGTTTAGGATAATAGCTACCGTATTCTGGAAACCATTTGGGGAGATCTGGACATTTGCATTGCAATGGTTCTCAGTAAAATGTGGCGGCCATCATTTTTGCATGTCATAATTAATCACCCAGCATACTAAGAATGGGAATGGGATGATTCATAATAAAGCTTAACTTTCAGGCATCTCCTAAATGTCACTGTAAGATTATGAAAATGCTTTTCTCAGATCACATGGAAATAGATTAATGACTTTATAGTTCTACACTATGACCTAAGAAAAACATTGCCTGAGATTTTGTACCTATTTTGGCACATGGAATAAGTTAGGTATAGTAATAACATTGAGAAAGATTCAGCTGGTGAGGGTGTCCAGGAACCACGTGGTAAAAGCAGAGACCCAACTCTATTAGAGTGCCTTCTGACTTTTACAACTGTGCCCTGTCATGATAGCCTTTGCACACAAACTAATAGATGTACATTTTTTTAAAAGAATGAAGTGTTTAGATGCATTTCTTAGAGAAAACATAGAATTGGTTTTTGGTTTTATAATCTAGTCAGTTAATTGGGGTTGTTTTCTGTGGTGAGTTGAGGTCTTTATTAAGAGGAGTTTGTCATTTCCTACAAATGTATTAGGTGGTATTCTGATATTCCGGGTTATTGATATTTCTTTTCCTTCTCTCATATTAGTTTTGGGTGTTTGCTTATTTGCTGTATTAGATGTGGCTGTTTCTTTCTTGAGTGTACTCTGTTCCTTTCATGAAGCGTATACTTTCATCTGTTCTCACAGAAGAGGCTCCCTTTCTTCTCCCTGGCTGTAGAGTATTCCATTAAGAATTTTCTGCAGAATATCTTGGTTGTCGTGAACTGCTTTAATTTGTGTTTGTTTTGAAACTTTTTTTAATCTATCAAATTTATTTATTTATTTATTTATTTATTTATTTATTTATTTATGAACACCTGGTTTTTGACAAAGGAGCCAAAACTATACAATGGAACAAAGAAAGTATCTTCAACAAATGGTGCTGGCATAACTGGATGTTAATATGTAAAAGATTACAAATAGATCCATATCTGTCACCATGCACAAAACTCAAGTCCAAGTGGATCAAAGACCTAAACATAAATCCAGTTACACTAAACTTAATAGAAAAGAAAATAGGAAGCACTCTTGAACGCATTGGCACTGGAGACCATTTCCTAAATAAAACACCAACAGCACAGACCCTGAGCACAACAATTAATAAATGGGACCTCTCGAAACTGAGAAGCTTTTGCAGGGCAAAAGACACAGTCAATAAGACAAAAAGACAGCCAACAGATTGGGAAAAGATCTTCACCAACCCCACATGTGACAGAGGATTGATCTCCACAATATATAAAATACTCAAGAAACTAGACATCAAAGTACTGAACATTCCAATTAAAAAATGGGCTAAAGAGCTAAACAGAGAATTCACAAAACAAGAACTACAAATGGCTGAAAGACATTTAAAGAAATGCTCAACATCCTTAATCATCAGAGAAATGCAAATCAAAACGACTCTGAGATACCACCTTACACCTGTTAGAATGGCTACGATCAAAAATACCAATGACAACCAATGTTGGAGAGGATGTGGAGCAAAGGGAACACTCCTCCACTGTTGGTGGGAATGTAAACTTGTACAACCACTGTGGAAATCAGTATGGCGGTTTCTCAGAAAATTAGGAATCAAACTACCTCAAGACCCAGCCATCCCACTCTTGGCATATACCCAAGGAATGCTGATTCATACCATAAAGATACATGCTCAGCTATGTTTATAGCAGCACTATTTGTAATAGCCAGAACCTGGAAACAACCTAGATGCCCATCAATGGAAGAATGGATGAAAAAAATGTGGTACATATACACAATGGAGGATTACTCAGCAGAGAAAAACAGTGAAAGCATGAAATTTGTGGGCAAATGGATGGAACTAGAAAAATCATCCTGAGTGAGGTAACCCAAACCCAGAAAGACAGTCATGGGATGTACTCACTCATAGGTGGATTCTAGATATAAAATAAAGATCAGACCACAACCCATAGAACCATAGAGGATATATATATATATATATATATATATATATATATATATATATATATATATATAGCATGGAGGTCCCTAGGACGACTGTGGCTTATAATAAATTTCAGTTTTACTCAATTATTGAAAAAAAATAGCCAAATGAATGGAAACACATGAACTATGAACCAAAGACTGAGGGCCCCCAGCTGGATCAGGCCCTCTGAATAGGTGAGACAGTTGATTGGCTTGATCAGTTTGGGAGGCAACTAGGCAGTGGGACCAAGTCCTGTGCTCATTGCATGAGTTGGCTGTTTGAAACCTGGAGCTTATGCAGGGACATTTGGCTCAGTCTGGGAGGAAGGGACTGGACCTCCCTGGACTGAGTCTACCAGGTTGATCGCAGTCCTCGGGGAGGACTTGTCCTGGAGGAGGTGGGAATGGAGGGTAGGCTGGGGTAAGGGGAGGGGGTGGGAGGGGGAGAATAGGGGAACCCATGGCTGATATGTAGAACTGAATGGTATTGTAAAATTATATATATATATATATATATATATATATATATATATATATATATATATATAAAGAATTTTCTGCAGAATATCTTGGTTGTCATGAACTGCTTTAATTTGTGTTTGTTTTGAAACTTTTTTTAATCTATCAAATTTATTTATTTATTTATTTATTTATTTATTTATTTATTTATTTATTGGTTTTTCGAGACAGGGTTTCTCTGTGTAGCTTTGTGCCTTTCCTGGAACTCACTTGGTAGCCCAGGATGGCCTCAAACTCACAGAGATCTGCCTGCCTCTGCCTCCTGAGTGCTGGGGTTAAAGGTGTGCACCACCACCTCCCGGCTAATCTATCAAATTTAAAAGACAACTTTACAAGAAATAGCATTGGGTTTACAGCTATTTAACTTCAAAGCTTGAAATATTTCATTGCATGCTCTTTCGGCTTTTATAGTTGCTGATGAAAAGTCTGGTGTAGGTCTTACATTTTGGCTTTTGTATTTGAGTTGCTACTTTTTTTGTATTGCCCTTAATATTATTTCTTTACTCTGTATACTTGATATTCTCACTATGATGTGTTATAGAAATTCTTTTCTCTGGTAATGCTATGAGGAGTTCTATAAGAATTTTATGTTTTCATGTCTAACTCATTCTGTATGTTTGAGAAGTTTTCTGCTCTCATTTTGTTAAACAGTCTGTCTATTCCATTTAATGTGATTGCTGATCCTTGTACACCATGAGTTTACAGGTTTGACCTTTTGAATGCATCCTAGACATTTTAGAAACATCATTTACATTCTTTAAACTTGTCCTCATGATTGCCTGTCTTTATTTTGTTTCCACATTGCCATCCATTCTTGTTTTGTTTTTTTTTATGTAATCTTGTCTGTTAGCAATACTATATGGTATGGTTCTTATTTGATTGACCATCTCCTTCATTTTAAGCATTTCTATTTGCTTCTTTTTCAATGTTTCAATCTCCTCGCTGAATTTTCCCTCCATACTTTGGACTTTCACCTCCAATTTACTATTTTCTTCACTTTGGAGATTATCTTGTCAAAGACTTAGATTTCCTTGATTTGTAAGTCTGTTTATTTGAATCTTCTATATGATTGTTAACTATTTTTAAAAGGAAGACTACGTTTTTCTCAGACATTTTAACTATGTCTATAGTTTATCTTCTAAGTCTATTTAGTTGTTTTGTTTTGGGTGACTCTTTCTAGAGGGTTATCTGTATGATGTTAGCTTCGGGTACTGATAAAACATGGTGCTGATTGTTGGGTGGGGTTGCTGAGGTGTTCCTGTCTTGGATATCTGTCAATGAGGCCAGTGGTTGAGCCTACCCACAAAGCACCAGATGGAATAAAAACCCTGAGCATTCTGTGAACCTCTCTGGGGGCAGGATACTATAAAACCCACCAATGTCTTTCTACTGTTCAGAGGCTGTACTTCAAACCACAGGTCTAAACTAACCTCTCATGTAGCTGGAGATTTCTCCAGTCCCACCGGGGCCCTCAGCCACTCAGACGCAAGTAAACACACAGAGACTTATATTACTTATAAACTGCATGGCTGTGGCAGGCTTCTTGCTATGTAGTTCTTATATCTTAAATTAACCCATTTCTATTAATCTATAAGTTGCCGTGTGGCTTGTGGCTTACAGGTACTTTACTTCTCATGGAGTCTGCTGGCAGCATCTCCTAACTCAGCCTTTCACTTCCCAGAGTTCTCCTCTCTGGTTATCCTGCCTATACTATACTTCCTGCCTGGCCAATCAGTGTTTTATTTATCAATGAATCAATCATAGCAACACATTCACAGCATACAGAAAGAAATCCCCAGCACTCTCAGACCACAAGTGTATAGACTCCCAGACTTGCCCTGACCATGCAGACCCCCAAAATAAAAACTCTAGACCCACACTTTGAGACTGCTGAAGCCAAATCCCTAGACTCTTATGGGATCCTGGGCAACTGGAGCTGAAGCTCACACCTTGCACTGACTTTAGGGGCCACTGGGGCTATAGGCATGGCTGTATAGAAGTCAGAGGTCTAAACACAGTGTTGTCTTATCCTGATGGAGCTGAACCTTACACCTTGCACTGACTTTAGGGGTCTTTGGGGCTACAGGCACAGCTGTATAGAAATCAGAGGTCTAAACACAGTGTTGTCTTATCTTGATGGAGCTGAAGGCCTTGGCCTTCAGTGCTTCCTCATCCCTCTGAAGCCATAGGTCTGGTCACTCAGTATTCTCTCGTCCAACAGAAACAGGAGGCAGAATACATTTAGCAAGTAATGATTTTCAAAGTTCAATATCAAAGGATAGAAAGCAAACTATCAAGCAAATGGAAGCCATAAATAAACAAGCATGAGATTCCTTATATCCGATAAAGTAGACACCAAGCTGAAGCTAATTAGAAGAGATAAAGGGGGATACTTCATATTACAAATGGAGCAATTCATCAAGATGGCATAAAAATTATAAACACTGATGCACTGAAAACCAGAGTCTCTAATTTCATAAAACAAATACTAAAAGGCCATGTAGGTCTTGACACAATATTAGGAATGGTATTTCAATACCCCACTCTCATATTTGGATAAGTCTTCCAAACTAAAAATAAGCAAAGAAACTTCAGAGCTAAAATACACTATAGATCAACCAGACTTATCAAATATGGATAAATATTCCCAACAGATATGGAATACACATTTTCTCAGCATCACATGAAACCTTCTCCATAATTGATCATATAATAGATACAAATCAAGTATCAACAAATACAAAAGAAATGGAGATAAATTTTTATGTCCTATTAGATTAAAATAAAATAAAAGTAGAAAATGATAAAAGAAACTGCAAAAAGCTTTGGAGACTAAACAATACATTTTTGAACCAACAGTGGTTCATACAAAAGAAATAATAGAAAAAAATTTAAAAATTCTTAGAGACAATGAAAGATTTTTTTTTTTTTTGGTTTTTTGAGACAGGGTTTCTAAGAACTCATATGTGTAGCGTTGCACCTTTCCTGGATCTTGCTCTGTAGACCAGGCTGGCTTCAAACTCACAGAGATCCGCCTGCCTCTGCCTCCCAAGTGCTGGGATTAAAGGCATGCGCCGCCGCTGCCGCCGCCGCCGCCGTCGCCGCCACCGCCGCCACCACCACCACCCGGTAAGAAGACAATTTATATAAACTTCTGACACATAACCAAGGCAGTCCTAAGGGGAAATTTTATAAGTGCCCATTCATAAATCTGAGAAATCCTGAATAAATAACCTAATGATGAACCTAAGGCTCTTGAAAAAACAAGCAGCAGTCATTCACAAACCCAGTAAACAGCCAAGACTAATAAAAATTAAAAAGTAAATAAATGGAATAGAGACTAAAATAATAGTACACAAACAACCAAAGTTAGCAAGATTGACAAACTCTTAGCCAATCTGACAAAAATAAGAGAAAAAAAGCCACAAATTAACAAAATTAGAGCTGAAAAAATGGATTATTACAACCAACTACAGTAAAATATCAAATATTGTTAAAGTATACTTTGAAAACCTATACTCCCAAAGGTTGGAAAAAGTCAAGAAGAAATGACAAAATTCTAGATGCATATCATTTAGCAAAATGAAAAGCTAGAAGTCACAGTGAATTAAACAGACCCATTACAAGCAATAAGGTTGAAGCTATAGGCAAAAGTCTCTCCTCAAAGAAAAGAACCATATGGATTCACTACTGAATTCTATCAAACTTTCAAGGGAGAAATCGTATCAATTCTTCTTGTTTCTCAAAATAGAAAATTAAGGAACACTATCAAATTCATTATACAAAAGCATATTATTCTGTTACAAAACCCAGGTAAAGACACAGCAGCAACAGCAACAAAGAAAACTGCTGGCCAATTTTCTTGATGAACACAGACACGAAAATTCTCAAAATACTCGCAAATTAAATTCAGGAACACATAAAGATCACACATTTTGACCAAGCATACTTCATCCTGGAGAGAAAAATTTGTTTCGAAATCCTTAAATCAATACATGTAACACACCACATAAAGGAAATTAAGGATAGAAACTATATGACCATTTCTATTGATGCCAAAAGAGGATTTGATTAAGTTTAACATGCTAAATGTTAAAAGTCCTGGACACACTAAGAATGCATGGAGAATATCTCACAATAATAAAACCACAGCAGCTGTGATGGTTTTTTAATGATAATGACCTCCATAGGTTCATGGATTTGAAATCTTGGTCTTCAGTTAGTGGAACTGTTTGAGGATTAGGAGGTGTGGTCTTGTTGGAGGAGGTGTGTTCTTGTTGAAAGAGGTGTGTCACTCACTGAGTGTGTGCTTTGAGGTTTCAAAAGCCCAGTCTTTCTCTGTCTGCAACTTATTTTTCGGGTGTAAGCTCTCACCTACTGCTCCAGCACTATGCCTGACTGCCTGCCGCCATGTTCCCTGTCATGATGTTCATGGACTGCCCTCTGAAACTGTAAACAAGGCTGCAAATACATCCTTTTATAAGTTGCTGTGGCCATGGTGTCTCCTCACAGACATAGAATAATAACTTAGATAGCAACCTTATATGAAACAAAGCCAATAAGAGGATGTCCTCTAAGATCTGGAAGGAGACAACAACGCCTACTCTCCTTTTTATTGTTCAATATAGTACTGAAAATCTTAGCTATAGCAACCAGACAAGACCAAGACATGAAATAAATAAAAATAGGAAAGTAATAAATTGGATTATCAATATGTGCAGATGTCATGATTCTACACTTGAAAGACCTCTATAGAATCTACTAGAAAACTTTCAGGCTTGATGAACACTTAAAGTTGCATAATCCAAAATCAATATAAGAAAATCTAGGACCCTTCACATATATACTAACAATGTGCTCTGAGAAAGATATTAAGAAACAAGTCCCATTCACAGTGTTATAGAAAAATATATACATGTACAACAAAAACTTCAGGCTTTGGAAAAGGATGTCAAAGAAGGTAGTGGACAATACAGATATCTTTCATGCTCCTAGACTGACAGAATTAATAGTGTGAAAATGGATACAGTAACAAAGTTAATGCATCAATTTAATGCAATACATGTCAACATTTCAATATTGTATTCCACAGACTCAGAGAAAAGAACAACCTAAGAACTCATATGTTTTGAAACATTGTCCATGAATGAAGTTAGGTGAGGAGAATTCAGAGAGCTTGTGAGAAAACTCCAAGAAAACAAGATGAAAGCCCTGTGACCCCTGTTCCTCCATAACATGGGTTGTTCTTGGAATGTGCTTGTGTTTTCCTCCCAGATCTAGTAAATATTAATGGGTTTTCTACAGATTACCCATCATCTACTATTATTATTCAGATGATGTTTCTAAGCACGAGTTATCCTTGCATACAGCATTAATTCATATGGCCTTTGCTCATTTGACCTTACTTAACCCTTGGAACATAAATTGTCTGATGCTCTGAATAAAGTTAGCTAATACGTGAGACTTCGATCCCCCTGATTTTTTTTTCCTTTTATTTTATTTTACAATACCATTAAGTTCTACATATAAGCCACGGGTTCCCCTATTCTCCTCCCTCCCACCCCCTCCCCTTCCCCCCAGCCCACCCCCATTCCCACCTCCTCCAGGCAAAGCCTCCGCCGAGGACTGCAATCAACCTGATAGACTCAGTCCAGGCAGGTCCAGTCCCCTCCTCCCAGACTGAGCCAAGTGTCCCTGCATAAGCTCCAGGTTTCAAACAGCCAACTTATGCAATGAGCACAGGACTCCGTCCCACTGCCTCGTTGCCTCCCAAACAGACAAAGCCAATCAACTGTCTCACCTATTCAGAGGGCCTGATCCAGCTGGGGGCTCCTCAGCCTTTGGTTCATAGTTCATGTGTTTCCATTCGTTTGTCTGTTTTTTTTTTCTTCAATAATTGAGTAAAACCAAAATTTATTATAAGCCACAGTCGTCCTAGGGACCTTCATGCTATATATATAGCCTCCATGGTTCTATGGGTTGTGGTCTGATTGTTCTTTATTTTATATCTAGAATCCACTTATGAGTGAGTACATACCATGACTGTCTTTCTGGGTTTGGGTTACCTCACTCAGGATGATTTTTTCTAGTTCCATCCATTTGCCTGCAAATTTCATGCTTTCATTGTTTTTCTCTGCTGAGTAGTACTCCATTGTGTATATGTACCACAATTTTTTCATCCATTCTTCTGTTGACGGGTATCTAGGTTGTTTCAAGGTTCTGGCTATTACAAATAGTGCTGCTATGAACATGTATCTTTATGGTATGAATCAGCATTCCTTGAGTATATGCCCAAGAGTGGGGATGGCTGAATCCCTCTGACTTTTAAGCTTCACTTTCCCAGGTTCATGCTGCCCCACTAGGGAGGTAACAATATGTAATCACCAGAGACTGTGAATAACCAAAGTAACCATAAGGAACAAAACCATAGCTGGTGGTATCACAATACCTGACCTCAAACTACTACTACAGAGCTATAGAGACAAAGGTAAGAACAGAGAGGTGTACTCATGGAACAGAATACAAGACCTGGAAATAAACAGACAAAGTTGTGGTCACCTAGGTTTTGACAAAAGAGGCCAAACCCGGCACTGGCAGGGGTCGAGGGAGGCCTATTCAATAAACAGTACTTGCAAAATTAGATATCCAGCTGCAGAAGAGTGAAATTAGATTAATAACTTTCACTTTGTATGAAGAAATCAGTATGGAATAGACCAAAGGCCTTACTTTAAAACTTGAAGTGCTGAAACTACCAGATAAAAACCTAATGGATACTTTCAAGGTACCTGAGTAGGCAACAACTTTCTTACTGAAGGAGGAAATACTAGCCTTCAGTATCAACAGATGAAAGTAAGAATTTTCTGCACAGCAAAGGAGACTATCAGCACTGCACACAAACAGCCCATGGGATGGGAGAAAAATCTCTGTATGTTCCACAGAAAGCACTATTATCCAGAACTTCCAGAACTGCAGAAATTAAATACCAAATAAATAAAATTGCTAGTCAACAAATAGGCTAATAGACTGAACAGACAGT
This sequence comes from Peromyscus leucopus, assembly GCF_004664715.2. Taxonomy (NCBI): domain Eukaryota; kingdom Metazoa; phylum Chordata; class Mammalia; order Rodentia; family Cricetidae; genus Peromyscus; species Peromyscus leucopus. The sequence goes on along the minus strand of NC_051085.1, from coordinate 29,696,799 downwards.
TTTCCAAAGAAGAAACACAAAATGGCCAATAACCATTTAAAAAAATGTTCAGTATCCCTAGTCTTAAAGGAAAGCAAATTACAACTACTTTGAGATACCACCTCACCCCAGTCAGAATGACCACCATCAAGAAATCTGACAACAAATGTTGGAGAAAGAAGAACCCTTAATCACTGCTGGTCTGAGTTCAAATTAATATAGCCATTACGGAAGTCGGTTTGGAGGTTCCTCAAAAGATTAAGTCTAGAACTACCGTGGTGGTTTGAGTGAGATGTTAACTCTCAGCTACCTCTCCAGCACCATGTCTGCCTGCATGCCACCCTGCTTCCTCCATGATGAAACTGTAAGCCAGCCCTAACAAAATGCTTTCCCTTATCAGAGTTGCTGTGACCATGATGTCTCTTCATAGCAATAGGACAATGACTAAGTACCATGTGACCCAGATATTCCTTTCCATATCCTACTACTGAGACATTTGCACATCCATGTGGAATCCTACTCTAGTAAGGAAATGCCACCAACCTAGATGCCCATCAACAAATGCCTGGATAAAGAAAACCTGGTACATATATAGGATATTATCCAGCAAGAAAGAAAAATGAGATCAGAATTGTCCAGGAAAATGGATGAACTTATAATGCTTAGTACTAAAGGAGGCCACACAATCTCTGAAAAAAAGAAACATGCATGTTCTCCCTCACATACAGGTCTTAATATATAACTTCTCCACATATATATGTAAACAGATTTAAGTGTGAGCACATTATAGCATTTGGAAAGGAGACCCATAAAGGGGTAATATTACGTGAGGGGGGAAAGACAGAAAGCAAGCAAAATGACACAAGCTGTGAAAAAGAACACAAAGCTAATTGTTTTTAATAATTAATATTATTAATATTATTATATTAATAATTAATATTTGCATAACATTATGTATAATATCATATTATATGTAATTTAATACTCTAATAATGTTATTATATTCATTATAATTAACAGCGATAAGGTTAATATTAATAATTAATAAATCTAACTGGTTTTTTATTGTTGTTTTTAATAATTGACAGTGAATGTGTCAAACCCTGAGCAAAGCCTTGTGGCTTCAAAATGACCATTCTAGCCCTGCAGTGTGATTTTTTTATTTGTGAGTTCGTTGCAATAAAATGATTTTCCTTTAAAAAAAAAAAAAAAAGGAAATACAATGTTTTTTTAAAGACAATAAAACAGAATTATGTTTCTGGGCACTATTTTCTTGCTTCTGAGGGAAACTCTCTCATAACTTTGAAATAACGTACGTAACAACAATATAAACTGTATTCAAGAACAATAGCTAAAAGTAGGAACCAAGTTGGGGCCCGGGCTTTGTTACCAGCATGTTTCAAGCGTATCACCTCCAATGCAGTTTAAGGTTCTCTAATTTTGCTGTGATTTGCTACCCCCTAGTGGTCAACTTGAATAACTCCAGATACACCAAAAGAGAAAACTAACCATGAGAAACCTGGGCTATTTCTTTGGAATGAGACCTCTCTGCCCAGAGATTGTACCTGTCGGGGGACAGAGATGACCCTGGCTCTGGCAAGATGGACTCCAGGACTGAGATGAGACGGGATCTCAGGGAGAGGCCGTATTGGGTCCTGGATTCCCAGAACAGCTTTTCTTCCCCCTTTCTGTGTTACTCTTGTTAAGTAACAATTCCTCATTGCTCGTGAATTTGTTTGTCAGACTACAGTAATTATAACCATAGCTCTGGGTCCCATTAAAAACCATCTTTTTTTTAAAAAAAAATAAGACTTCTCTCTACCCCTAACCTGCAACCAAACACTTCCATAATGTACCAGACATACATGCAGACATAATACCCACATGCATAAAATAAAAACAAATAGCATTTAAAAATATTAATGAACTATAGAATAATTTCACTGCACATCAGATGGTTCTCCCTTCAATTGCTGTGATGAAAGAATTATCTTCTCAGGCTCAACATCATGCCTAGTCCAAGCATTTCCTACCCAGTCTCCAGCTAAAGAATACCAGTCCGTGTTTCCAAGATTCTCTCCTTTCCAACCTACCCCTCCATAAAAAAATCACCTGAGGGTTTATAAACTATTATCTTCATCAGAATCATATTACTACTCTCTATTAAAGTGCCTGTTTCAGATCTTCTGGTGTTCTGCCTACATCTTCCTCTTGAGTCTAAACTGGAACCTGAATAGGCTTTTCCAAACAACTTTTCCACAGGATCTCAGCCTGGATATAAGGGAGAAGTCTAAACTAGGAGTTAAAAAAGTCAAGGTAACATTTCTTCTTCTCAGGCAGGCTTGCCAAGCACCTTCAAGTCCAGGCATCTGTGCAGGTGCTAACAAAACAGGGAAAAGCCTGAGTAAGTTCATAGTCTACTTAGGGAGGGGCCAAGTAAACAATCAACTGTCCAGCAAAGACAGCAGCAGGGCACCCTGGGAGGAGGAGAGGCTGGCTTGGGCAGAGCCTGGCTGAAGACATTCTTTGTCGAAGTGTGTCCCATCAAATGTACTCGACCTTGAGCTATGACAAATGGCATTCATTTTCTAATCCGTGACCCTGCACACACCGTAAAAGTCTCTGAGCATGTCTTTGTCCCTCTTACAGGGCTAAACGTGAATTTGTCCTTGCTTGTTTGTTGGTGGGGATTTTCACTGATGCTTGATGGCTGCTCACAGTTTTCACTGCGTGTGTGACAGGGGACAGAGCTGACTCCATAATTCTAGTCACAAAGTTTTTGCCAGTAAACATGAAATATGAGTCCAAGTGGAAAATTATGTGAATAATGTGAGGAGACATGAGATCCACAGTCAGAAATAGATTATTTAAAAAGAAAAGGAAAAGAAAAAAGGAAATACTAGCAAAATACTTTCCATGTCCTTCATGAAGCAACACTATCACTCACACATGGTGCTGATATCTTGCCCATGACTCTCATGGTCAGGAAATTTTGAGAAAAATTGGAGCCAACTGGTCGCGAGTAGGAATATCTCAGCCCAAGCTTCAATTGGTTATCTCCACACCTTTACTTTGTGGATTACTTTATTGTTACAGGCAGTCTTTCAATTAAAAATGTTTAAAATTAAAATAATAACCTCAAGGGGGGCTGGAAAGATGTTCCAGCCATTAAGAGTACTTGTTGTTCTCAGCGGACCCAGACTGGGTTCCCATGACCTCTACAGTGGGTCACAACAATCTGTAAGTCCAGTTTCAGAAGCTCTGATGCCTTCTTCTGGCCTCAGCAAACACAACACACATGTGATGCACAGACATGCATGCAGAAAAGACATGTTTTAAAGTATTAATAGAATAATTTCAGTGCACATCAAATGGTTCTCCCTTGAATTGCTGTGACCAGAGAGTTATCTTCTCAGGATCAACGTCATCCCTAGTCAAAGCATTTCCTACCCAGTCTCCAGCTAAAGAATACCAGTCCACACTGCAAGACTCATTATCAGTCCCACTACATGACTCATTACTTTCAAATAGAAGAATTTAATTTTCCCAGTGTATCTCATTTAAAGAAAAAAAAATGGAAGTTCAGAAGCATATAAAACAAAATATACAAAGTGAATGTTTACAAGTATGTTCTTCCACATTATCTCTCTCTCCCTCCCTCCCTCTCCCTCCTTTCCTTCCTCCCTCTCTGTCTCTCTCCATCTCCCTCTCCGTCTCCCTCTCCCTCTCCTGTCTCTCTCTCTCTCTCTCTCTCTCTCAACTCTTTCTCTCTGATAATAATAGTTATTCCACTACTGCATCCATATTGGAGTGTGCCACATACTCACCAAGTAACCTTCACAGTGAACCTGTAAAATATATTTGTTCCTGTTTCCCATGTGAGGAAACAAAAGCATTGGGAGATTAAATGAATTAGCCAGGTCACATATTTGTGCATCCCAGAGCTGCTGTTTGAACCAGGCACACTGGGTCAGAGAACGTGGAGTTCATCTCAACACAGAGCTGTTATCTGCGCCAGTGGCCACTTGTTATTCTGCTCTTAAACATGTGGAAATGCCCTTTAAATGCCCCACCTTCAGGTTTTGTATGCTTATTCACAAACATTGTGGGTTTTATTGTATTACTTTTATTTATTTTGGGGGTGTGTGCACCATGGTATTTCTGTGGAAGTCAGAGGACAACTTTATGGGATCGGTTCTCTCCTATGGTGTGAGTCCTGGGAATCAAATTTAAATAGTCACACTTGGTCTACCATGCTTGGTAGAAATCCCTCTTTACCCACTGAGCCATCTCCCCACCCAGCTGAGCATTTAAAAACACTGCAGTGATGTATCATTTCAGCATGCTTTTCCCAGCAGACACTCAGAATACAATCCAAACGTAGAGTGGATGGGCTAAAGACTTAATCAACTACATCTGTAACCTTTATACATTTGCAGAAAGGTTCTTCTCATCACAGAGCTGCAGCGCTGTAAGAGTACCAGTACCCCTGCACCCACCCCTTATCAATACAAATTTCATTCTTTGTCATATGGCAATTTCCGGGGTCCAACAGTACTAAATCTCACCTGGGGCCCATGATCCTCGAAAGCAGTAATGATTATGAACTCCTGACTCCCGTGTTTTGTGTTATGGAAATGACAGTCCCCATAAGACTGAGACAATGTCCCCTATCTGTCCCCGCGATGAGGCCAGATACAGAGGAACCTCCTCACACAAAGATATGCATGCACTCCATTCCCAACTAGCTCAACTTCAGCGTCTGCTCTCCACTGACGACCAAGAACAAAATTCATCGTGACGAACCTTCAGTTGAGACTCCTTTCTCCAAATCCTAACCGTCTGCCTAGTGGCCCGAGCCAGCGAGCGGTCAGCCCTCTTAGCCCTTCTGGAGAACAGGAAGGCCCCGGGGAAAGCATTATCTGATCCTGTCACTCCCGTTTGGTCCTCTTCTCCACACCCAGTCTATTCTGGTCCTGTTTCTCTACAAGGAAACTCCTTTGTGTGAACCCGGGAGCCACTTGTCGATTTCGCAATCCAAGGATCTTTCCACATGCAATAGTTCCTTCCCCCACTGGGATAACTTCGGGGTTGATTTCCCTCCCTGCAATGACTTTGGGGTTGAGTACTTTACTAAGCTCAGGTTTACTATTACTTATTACATCAAAAGAACCCTTTTGTTTTGTTTTTCACTTTTTTCTGGTGTTCTTTTTGTTATTCAAATGCAATTCATGGCTACTTTTGCTTTTTTTTTTTCTCGTATAGTCTATAAAATTCCAGCAGATGTGCCTACTCTCAGAAGCCTCCAGGATTTCACCCCTTTCTTTCCGTGAGATTATAGTCATCGGGGACATTAATTACCCTAACTGTTCTGGACCTCCTGGCGTCCTCTGTTACTGAGTGGTTCCACAAAGTCACTGTCGTGGGTCTTAGCAGCTCAGGTACAGTTTCAAGCCTGTCTCATCCGCAAGAGACTATGATTTCTCTCCTGATTTCTACTGCATTGACAAGTTAGAGCTCTCATTTGGGATCTGACTTTATAAAAAAAAAAGCGTGGTTAATACAACCCATCAAAACCTGGAGTTTGAGAAATGAGCAGGCAGCTCCAGCACTGGAAATAGAGATTCAGAGAAGAAGAAAAACCTATAAGGATTTATTTATTTATTTACTTATTTATTTGCAGAAATGCCTTATTATCCATCAGCTTCTAGAACCTAGACCTCAGAGGTACTCCAATTTTGAAAGAATCAAGACAAGGAAGGAGCCGGGCGGTGGTGGCGCACGCCTTTAATCCCAGCACTCGGGAGGCAGAGCCAGGCGGATCTCTGTGAGTTCGAGGCCAGCCTGGGCTACCAAGTGAGTTCCAGGAAAGGCGCAAAGCTACACAGAGAAACGCTGTCTCGAAAAACAAAAAAAACAAAAACAAAACAAAACAAAAGACAAGGAAGGAAGGTAGCAGCAAACACCTCAGTACCCTGCCCCCCACATCCCCCTCACATCCCAAAATCCATCACATGGATTTTGCCTCAAGCTTGGTTATTTAATAACCTCAACCTGGACGCCCCACGTGGCTGAGCATGGATTCTTGGGGCTTTGCCACTTTGTGTCCTTTTCCTCTTTTCTGGTCTAATGTCCCCTCACATCGTTCCTGCTCCCCTGGGGGCACTGAAAACTCTTAGCATGTCAGTTTGACTTAGGCCCTTATGTTTAACAAAACTGCACTAAGACTTCTATGGGTTGCTAGTCTCAGACTTTGACAATTTTTCCAGTGTAGCACTTAAATTGGTTTTATGGGGATCAAAGTGAAAAAAGAATTTGGGAAGGATGCTCACAGGATACAGGGGCCAGGCAAAGTTGGATTTAAAAAAAAAAAAAAAGAAGAAGAAGCTTAAGAATATACTCTTAGGGACTGAGCAGAGGTCTAAGCAGGTAAAGTATTTGTTGCACATGTATGAAGATCTTTCCAGAACTACTGTACCTACATAACAAGCTGATCACAGTGGCAGCGTGCTCCTTAATCCCAAATTTGGGGTCGTAGAGACATGTGGACATCCCTTCCTTGGAGTTAACCTGCAGCCAGTGTAGCTCAACTGGTGAGTTCTGAGTTCAGTGAGAGATAGTGTCTCAAAAACTAAGGTGAAGAGGACATTTAGATGTCAACCTCTATCCGATACACATGCCTTCATAGGTAGATGCACCACAACATATGTACCTGCTGCCCCCCCCCCCACACACACACAAGGTACAGCTGGAGACTAGCTTTAGTGAAAACCCACAGAGAAGCTCTGGAGAGTAAGTGAAACCACAAAACTAGTTTCACCATAAGCCCAGGGTCTGACGTCAACCAGTTCAGATAAAGGAAATAACTCACTAGAAGATGTAACAAGTCCAAGTGTGCATTCACTTTATAAAGCAGTTTCAAAACACTCAAAGTAGATCATGATAGACCAAGAAAGGAGGTAAACAGGTTCACTGGTGGCTAAAAACTTCATCACTCTTCACTTGGTAACTGAAAAAAACAAGCAGTCAGAAAATTGGTTAAATCTCCCAAACGATATCAGCCAAGGCCAAAGCAGAGGACGTAGTGGGATCAAGAGATACTGACTCTGGATGTGGCAGTGATTCTTGGACCAACAACACTTCTCCAGCGAGTAGGGTATGATTGGTTCTTAGTTGCTTGCCACTTTTATCCTTTCACATTTGTTGATTTTTAATGTATGTGTGGAAGAGTTTTGCTTGCTTTCCTGTCTTTGTACCACATGACTGTCTTGTGTCCTCAGAAGTGAGAAGGCATCAGATCCCTTGGAACTGGAGTTACATCTGATTATAAGCTGCTACATGGGGACTGAGATCTGAACCCAGGTCCTCTGTAAGGGCAGCAAGCACTCTTAACTACTGAGCCATCTCTCCAGACCCCCAACACACCTTTTTTGGTTTGTTTTTGATCAACTCCTTAATTAGAAGAAAAGATCACAACAAATTGTGGTTTCAAGCAACCTTTAAGGCAAACATTAAACAGAGAAGTAACTTTAGGCCAAATTGACTTCAACTTAACATTACCTACAGTCATTAAAGATCAGGTAGCATGGTAATTAAAGGGAATCAGGTTGTTGCATCATTAGTAGCTATTGCATGAAGTGTGTCTCTTTAATATTTGTAAGGGAGCATTAAGCATTTGTCTTAGACATGCAGGTGCTCTCTTTAATGAGAAATTGCTCACTTTGTATCATGTCTGCACATCTGTGACATTTCCTCACTTTTCCCCTCAAGGAGACAACACTGTGAGCACAAAAAAATCTGAACGGGGTTATAAACTTGGTTCTGCATGTAGAACGGAAGAAAGTATGAAACGGATTGTGTAAGGGTACAACAAACCCATTTTTCCTTAAAGAACTCAAAAAGGTTAATGGTTTTAAATAACTCAGAAAGGTTAATGGTTTTAAAGCGTTAACAAACACATTGGGTTTTTAAAGTCAATATATGACAATAACTCAAAGAATGAGGACCAAGACTTCAGAAAGAACCACCATAAGGGTCTTAAAGCACTTGACTGGAGGGAAATGGAGAGTAAATTTTTTTGAAGTCCTAAGTTATGTTTTTAATAGGCACATATAGTAATTTCTAGAAGAGATAACATAGTTTTTTGTTTTTTTTTTTAACAAGTTCTTAATGAAACTCAGGAAGAAAAAAAAATCAAGAAAAAATAAAGAATGAGTGGAGCAGACAGGCAATAACTGGGAAAATATTGTGATTCAAACACACCAACGGCTTTACCTGTGGATGGTCTGTGTGTTCTAACGCAAAGGTGAGGACTTAAAGACAGAGGTCAAGAAAAAACTGTGGACTCTCTACAGACCACTCACTTTAGATGTGAAGATGGTAAAATTAAATAGACAGATAAAGACAGGCCTTGCAAATCTCAAGTAAATGAAAGCTAAAGCATCCAAAATAAATGTAAAGGGGACCCTGGATGGCCATAACAGAAAGGGGGGGGGGCATTGCATAATGATAAAAGATCAATTGCCAGGAGACACAGCCACCCTGTGAGGACATACACATAGCATTTTTTCTTTGAAACATGTGAAGTAAATCCTGACTGGCATAGGAAGAAAAGGAGACAAGTCATAATTGATTGGAGACTTTGACCCTTGTTTTTAGTAGTCGGTGAGAGGAGAAAGCAGGAAAATCAGCAAATCCCTTCCATACTTGAACCACCTTGAACTCACTGATGGTTGTTAAACATTCCTTCTGATGGTAGCTTTATTCTTTTTTATTTTAAAATTTTTATTTTATTTTATTTTTTGTGTGTGTGCCATTTCTAGATAATTAGCCAAATGAAAAAAATAGTTTTTGTTACTTAAACACTGTATTCTGATATTTATAGACATTTTCTGCATATTAACCCCAAACTAGCCAGGGCGGTGGTGGCTCACACCTTTAATCCCAGCACTTGGGAGGCAGAGGCAGGTGGATTTCTATGAGTTCAAGGCCAGCCTGGTCTACAGAGTAAGATCCAGCACAGACACCAAAACTACACAGAGGAAACCCTGTCTTGAAAACTAAAAAACAAACAAACAAACAAACAAACAGCTGCACCCATAATAACTGCAAACTAGAAGTAGCCACCTGGTAATAATAATACTCTGTATCATATCAGAACCTTCAGCCAAAAGAGTACTAAGTATTGATTCGTACAACAATGTGGAAGCGTCTCAAACTCACTATGCTAAGTGAAACAAGAGTCTCAAAGGGTAATATATTGTACAATTAATTTTTGTACTGGCGTCAGTGGTGAGGAGACAGAGCCATAGCTCTGCTGTCTCAGATGGAGCAATCTAAGGAGTTGCTTGAATCTCTTAGGGGTCTTGAATCAGGCCAACCTAGGATTTGTGGCTTCGATAGAGAAGAGCATTTCTGGCTAGCTAGTCTGAAGCAGAGCTGGAGATTTTTAGTGAGGATATAAAGAAAGGAGCTCAGGGGAGAAGTAAACCACACCCGAGAGCACAGGAGTAGACTTCTGTAAGAACAGTCCCAGACAGGAAGACCACCCCAGTGAGGATATGGGCTCCTGAGGGACCCCATTCACTCACTGTCTTAGTATATTAATAATTTTTTTTTTTGCTAGTTTTCAAGTTACTTCTGAAAAGGTTGCTAAGAACCTGCCCCCTCCCAACTTTTCTCTCTTTCAAGAAGTGAGATGTGTGAGGTGACTCCAGAGACACCCTGAATGGAATTATAATATGATAAACTAAAACCAGAAGCCACGAGGGTTGCACAAGAGGGTTCGTAACGTCATCTTCCTGCAAACAGTGTTTCTGGTGAGACTCTCAGAAAACAGCACACTGACTACTGGGAAGGGAGAAGGGCTTGACCAGCTGTTGTTAATTGCATTGGATTCTTGCTTCATTGCTGGTAAATTCAACCTGGTTCCTTCCCCTCTCGAGTCCCCATAAAGTTCCTTGTCCTTCTTTCCCACTTTGTTAGGAACAGAAGACACCGCAGTGTCCAGGTTAGAAGAGAAGGCATATTGTATTGAAGGGTGTAGAAGGAAATGTTCAGGACAATGGAAATGTTCTGAACCACACTGAGGAGATAGATACATTATGTGTTTGTCAAAAATCCATTTAATCACACACACACACACACACACACACACACACACACACACACACACAACAAAAAGAAAAAAGAATCAACCAATGTGCTTGAGTGCCTTGGGAAGGAATACAGACCCACAACCAACAAATCTTTCTGCAAAACAAATGTGCCACACTACACTGAAGCAGGTAGGGACAAAGAGCTGACCTTGATACATTTTGAAAACATTGCTTTGACTTAATTCTCTAAGACCAAATAGAATTGTCTACAAGCACTATGTTCCAGATTTCATTTTTCTCACATGTGTATGAGCCAGCATTTCGGAAGCAACCTTTATATTACACAAATAAACATTAATTGTAGCTTATGGTGGATAGGTTCTTCCTTGTTGGAGAAAGAGGTCTACAAAATGCAGATGAACAGCTAGGGTGAAACCTGAAATACTGGCTTACAATAACGCAGATTGACATAAACTCCTGTTCACAGATACAGAGAAAGTAGATGGAATGATAGATATGTGTGTATGGATAAGTTTATAGAATACATTTGTTTTCTAGCTTTATCTATCTCCAAGAGAATACATTCCAATAACAGTAAGCTCTCTGATCTTGCTTTCTAAATACTATTTACAATAAAAAAGAACAGATATTTGTATTAAAATTAATGAATATAGAGTTGGAATGGAAATAATAGCTGAAAGTAAGCCTGGAACATCTTATACCAACAAATACAAAGTAAAATTAAAAGACCTGTCAAATGGACACATTAGCCAGCTGAAGAAAATTCTCAATGGGCAGGGGAGATACCTGACTCAGGCAATAAAGTACTTGCCATGCAAACGGGAGGACCTGAGTTCAAATCTTTAGCACCTACACAAAAAGCCAGGTGCCACAGCGGCTTTTATGTGTAATCTCAGCACTTGGGGAGGATCCCTGGAGCTTGCTAGTAACCAGCCTAGCTGAGTCAAGGTGCTCTAGGATCAACAAGAGATCTTGTCTCAAAAAACTAGGTATAGAGCAATCAAGAAAGATACCCAACTGGGCTGGAGGGATAGCTCAGCCGTTAAAGGCTAGGCTCACAACCAAAAATATAAGAAAGATACCCAACCATGACCTATCCCTCCACACAAATACATACATGTGCATGCACATGTGCCCCTCCCCCATGAACATGTACACACTCACACAAATCCCAAATGATGGAATAACTGAGAGACAACTGAATTAAAGGACAAAGTCTAAAATAAAGATCCACAAACCCATGCTGGTATAAATGGATGATTACGCAATAAATCCGGGAGAATCGACAGATCCTCCTTAGATAAGCATAGACATAAATACAAAGTCAACCCTGGAGAAACAATCACAAGAGATCTGATGAATGCTGTTCAAAACACATTGATGAATTTTCAATGGATTTATAAGACTTTAAGGAAATGTGAAATATGTGCACTGCCGAAAAACATTTCTTTCAAAGATTGATTAACCAGTGTTGAGGTTTCAGGATATTCCCATACACTTTTGTTGTTACTCTTGTTTCCAGTAGTAGTTGGGACATTGCTTCACTATGTACCCCAGGCTGGCCTCAAACTGACAGCAATCCTTCTGTGTTAGCTTCTCAAGTACTGAGACTCTAGGTATATGCCCAGCCCATGAACTTAATGTTCTTCCCCTCTAAATATAGGGTTCCAGCCTACATCCCTTGATTATAAAGCAGGCATGGAATGCTTTTCTGATGTATTATGGAAGTGGAAACCATCCTTTGCCCTTGGAGGAAACTCAGACACCACCTTAAACAAGAGACTGAAACTGTCATCACCAACAACAGGTCATGCTCGTGTCCTGTTCCGTACAAGGTGACATAATGTGAGGGAAGGGCCACTTTCTCTCCTGTTTGTTTTCCAAACACCTCTGATCTTGCCCAATCATAGAACTCATCAGAGAAAGCTAAACTGAGTCATGCTTTACAGAAGCTTGGCTTAAAAAGTGTCAAGGTCATGACCAAGAAAACCGGAAATAGTCATTGATGCAAGGAGACAAAGAAAACGCTGTATGAATACAGTGTAAGTTCCTGGATTGGCTTCCAGAACAAACAGATATTAGTGGAACTGTTTAGCTGAAGTCAGTAGCTTAATTAATACTACTGTGCACAATTTCATTGTTTTTTTTTTTTTTTTTATAAATGTTGTATAAGTTGTTTGCCTTAAAACATCTGAATGAGCTTCCTATACTAATTCTGGAGGATCTTTGGGACTCTTCTCAAATCCTTTCTACAATTATTGATTGATTAATTGATTGATTGAATGTGTGTGTGCATCATACACACATGTGACACTCAGAAGACCACGTGTGGGAATCCCTTCTCTTCTTCTCCCACGTGAGTATTGGGGATTGAACTCCTGTTGCCAGGCTTGATGGCAAATGCCTTTACCTATAAAGCCTTCTCCCTGCCCCTGTTCTTATTTATTTATTTATTTATTTATTTATTTATTTATTTGCAAGGTCTCACTCCATAGCTCAGTCTGACCTCTAGGTTTCTCTGTAGGTCAAGTTGGTCCCAAATTCACAACAGTCTTCTTGCCATAACCTCCAGAGTTCTGGGATTTTAGGCATGAGCTACCATGCTCAGCTTGCAGCTCTCCTGTGTCTAAAATTATTCTAAAATTAAAAAAAAAAGCACTTTAAAATGAGGAAGTGGGAACAGCAGATGATAGTTAAAGATAACTGTGAGCCAAGTGCAGGAATAAGTAAACCCCCAGTGTGTGGTTATGCTGTTGCCAGGCGGAAGGTAGGAGTAGACAGAGAAGTTCCTTAAAGCCATGTCTTATAGTGCATGGAAGGTCAGGATCCAAAGTATGTGGTCCTTAGACGTAAGGTGACTCAACAGTGTATGGTCTGAACGGGGACGCCTTTAAGAATGAATGGGTTGCTCAGCAGGCAGGATACTGAGACCAAAATGGTGAAGTGGGACTGTCCAATGCAAAGTAGATGTGATCATCATGCTTTGTTACCATAAGAAGCTTGGGCATAATTTTGAAAGTTTGCCATGCTAAAGAGCTTTGTACTTAATTTTGAGAGTAGTATTTTCTACAATGCATACTTGAAAGTTGTCTTAAGAATTTCTATTTCTGTGATAAAACACTATGACTGAAAGTGGATTGGAGAGGTCAGGGTTCGTTTCATCTCATAGCTTGTACTCCTTCACCCAGGGAAGTCAGGGCAAGGACTCAAGGCAGGAACTCAGAGGCAGAAACTGATGCAGAGGCTATGGAGCAATGTTGTGTACTGACTTGTTCCTCACAACTTACTCATAATGAGTCCTAGTAGAACCCAATACCACTGGCCAAGGAATGGTACCACCCACAGTGAACTCAGCCTTCCTCCATCAATCATTAGTCACGAAACTGCTTGTCCATAGGATTGCCCAGCATTTACTCAACTGATGCTTCCTCTTGCCAAATGACTCCAGCTTGTCTAAAGTTGGCATAAAAGTAGCCATCACAAAATTCTTCTCAAATAATAAGTATGAAAATATTCATAGTGAAATATATTCAGAAATGTCGGGTCAAATAAAGTTATGCCAGTTTTTTTTTGTTTTTTGTTTTTTTTTTTACTGAGCCACTTCTCATGGCCTCTGATTTATGAATTATGTGTAATGTCCTCTTTTATTTTCTAAATGTCATATGTTGCTCAAGCATTTCTCTGTAGACCAACTTCAGCTTCCTTCACCCAACCTGCAACTCCACCCTCACCCTGCCAAGCCCTTCCATCTTGAAGCAGTCCACTTAGGAGCTCCGTGCAATGGTGGAGTGCTGGTTTCCGGATCAGGCTTCCAGGAGGTGAGTGGTTGTTATGGTAATAATACATTGAAGCGGAACCGGATTTGACATTTTCACTGCTACTGTGGTGGACAGTGGATGGACAATGATGGACAAGAAGAAGAAGGTTCATGGGAACAATGTTTGAAAAGTAATGATTAAAAAAAAAAAAAAAAAACAAGTGGCTATGGTTTGATGTGTCCTCTAAGGTTTATGTGTCAAAAAAATGGAGTCCCCCAGTTCATACAAGTCGTGAAAAACCTCTGCTAGTGAAAATTTAGAATCACCTTTGTAACAGGCCTTAGAACACGCCTGTGGGAGATTATCGTGATTTGATAACAGAGGTGGGAAGACGCGTCCACTGTGGGTGGCACCATTCCCTAAGCTTAAATCCTGGACTGGAAAGGAGAAAGTGAGCTGAGCACAGGCATTCGTCACTCTCTGCTACTTGACTGTTGACGTAATGTGACCAGCTGCCTCATGTTCCTGTTGCTGCTGTGACTTCTTTGTCATGGTAGACTGTAACTTTAAAGTGTGGGCCAAAATACACCCTTCCTTTGTTTTTTTGTTTGTTTGTTTGTTTGTTTTTTGAGACAGGGTTTCTCTGTGTAGTCTTGGTGCCTGTCCTGGAACTCACTCTGTAGACCAGGCTGGCCTTGAACTCACAGAGATCCGCCTGTCTCTGCCTCCCTAGTGCTGGGATTAAAGGTGTGTGCCACCACTGCCTGACAACCTTTCCTTTTTTTAAAAGTTGCTTTTGCTACAGAATTTACACAGCCACAGGAAAAGTAATTCAGACCATATGTTAATGCTGCTTAAAGAAGTCTTTGGGAGATAACTGCGATCAGAAAAAATCATGAGAGAACTAATAGCTTTGTATGAAGATTTCTGCCATGACTTGTACTTCCTTAATCTTCAAATGTCATCATATGTTGCATATTAACTATGAAAATATTCATAGTGAGATACATTCAGAAATCTGAGATCAAATAAAGCGATGCCCATTTTCTTACGGAGCCAATTCTCGGGGTCTCTGAGGTATGAATGTGCAGGCTAATGATGCAGCTCATGGCCGTCATCAGAAGGAAAGAAAAGCAGCATGATGTGGCTCAGTAGCCTCCAGAATCATAAGCTCGAATGAACTTCAACTCCTTATAAGTCACCTAGTCTCATGTTTTGTTATCATAACAAAAAATGGACTGATGTAAATATAAAGATTATCCCAACCTAAGTGTCTCTTTGGATAATCAGTTATAATCCCAAGTGTTTCAACATCAGAGAAAAACCTGTGCTTTTTTCTACAGCACTTATGTGATGTAGAAAACGAGTCAGCCCCAGGAAGCTGCCAGGTACTTTCAATTATGCTATCCCAAACTAACTCTTACTTACAAAATATTAAGAACCTTTTGCTCTAGCACAGACTTCAGGAAATAGTCATGATGTTCACATTATATTATAAATCACAAGTTTTCTTAAGTCAAACTGTATGTCTCACTTACCAACATATTCTTTGACTTGCTATCTATAGTTGTCTTTTTGTATCTTCTATTTCTCTAGATTTTCTACAAAATTATACTGTAGCATGAATCCTAATTGGTCTTATTAATAAAAACCTGAGTCAGATATCAGGGTGAAAGCTAAAAGATCAGAGAAGCAGAGAAGCCAGTCACTAGAAAGACTTCTTATCTCAAGGAATTCTCAGCCTGAAAGGGAACTGAGCTCCTTTCTCCTCCTGCCCAGCCATATCACTTCTTGTCTGAACCTCTCTAGTGCTGGGATTAAAGGTATGTGTGCCTCCTAAATACTGGAAGCAAAGGCATGAGATCCTAAGTGCTGGTAATAAAGGTGTGTGCCATCACTGCCTGGCCTCTATGGCTAACTAGTGGCTAGCTTTGCCCTCTGATCTTCAGGCAAGTTTTATTTGTTATATCATACACAACATATCACCACATTTCCCCATTTCCCCTTTTGGACAATAATCATTTTAAAACTGTTTTTTTTTTGTTTTTTGTTTTTTTTTTTAGTTCAGTGGTTGTAAATAAAAGGGAATTATTATTTATTTATTTCCATACACTAGAATGCTACTCAGAGGCAGCTGCAAAGAGTGGTGAGTGGCTCCCTATCCTGCAAAGGGAGCGTGTACAGGTGATATTTGCATAGGGAAAGAAGGGTGCTGACAACCATGCAATGGCTTGCTCTGACTGCCTCTCAAACTCTTTCCAAAAAAGCAATTCCCTAATCACACCCTTTCTAAAATCCAAATTGCATTTTTTTTTTTTTGCCATAGATAATAGATTCTGTGGTGATTCTGAATGAAAACGGCCCTCATAGGCTCTTACGTTTGAATGCTCAGTCCCCAGTTAGTGGAACTGTTTGGGAAGGATTAGGAGGTGTGGCCTTGTGGGAGGAGATGTGTCACTGGGCGTGGACTTTGAGGTTTCAAAAGCCCACAACCTTCCTGTTAGTTCTCTCTCTGCCTTGTTCTTATGGATCAGATGTAGGATCTCAGCTACTTCTGCAGTGCCATGCCTGCCTATTGGCTGCCATATTCCTTGCCATGATGGTTATGAACTCCCTCTGAAACTGTAAGTGTGCCCCCAATTAAACACTTTCTTTTATAAGTTGCCTTGGTTGTGGTGTCTCTTTAAAGAAACAGAAGTGTAACTAAGATAGACTCCTAGAAGCATAGAAGCGTTTACTTTGTGGGAGGCGAAATGATTTCTGGTTAAGGCCTTGTTGATTTACTCACTAGCTGAGTAGTACTAGGCCTCATGTTTAGCACATCTGTCTAAACCTCACTAAATAGCTACTAAATAATAAAATGTAGTACCACAGTTGTCAGGAACTCCTTCGGAACCCATTTACTCTCTAGGCCTCAAAGTTTAACAGATTATTATTACACTTAATTTATATCTTTGAACTCAAATGACTAGAAAGGAATCTAATACTAACATAATTATTTTTAAATGACAACTTGGAACCGCCAGTCGGTGACTAGTAGGGCAACCTAGTCCTAGGGCTCCAGGTTCTCCCCTCCACCCAGTCCAGAGTTCTAGAAAAAAAGAACTCAGAAGGGCATATAGAAAGCACACTAGATATTAGCTCCATTTTACAAATCTTCTCTTTTATTCTCCATAGCCAGTCGATGTGCAAGCCTCACTAAATATATTTGTCCCATCAATCTTCCTTCTTCTCCATTATATTCACCTCAGGACAGTCCTTCAAGATCTCTAACACAAGTCGGGCGGTGGTGGCACACGCCTTTAATCCCAGCACTCAGGAGGCAGAGGCAGGTGGATCTCTGTGAGTTTGAGGCCAGCCTGGTCTACAGAGTGAGATCCAGGAAAGGCAAAAAGCTACACAGGGAAAACCTGTCTCAAAAAAAAAAAAAAGAAAGAAAGAAAGAAACCCAGCTGTGGCCAGAAGACAGTAGGAGAAAAAAAAGGGTGTCACTGAACTCAGAAGAAAGGCTTTTAATGTGGAAGGAGTAACGATGAGGGCAAATGTAATGTGACTCAAAAGTATCTCTTGAACATACAAGTGGCAGTTGAGTAGAAATCTGTCATGTTGGATAATAGGGGCTGTGAGGGTTCATTTTCATTGTCAAGTTAACCAAGTTTGGAATCACCTATGAGATACAGTTTGGGGCATATCTGTAAGGACATTTCCAGAGAAGTTGAACTGAGACCAGCTCTGAAATTGGGTGGCACCATCCTATGGCCTAAAGTCCAAGGATAAATAAAAAGGAAAAAAGGAGAAAGCAGCTGGGTGTTAGCATTCATCTACCCTTGCTTCTTGACTGTGGGAGCAATATGACCAACTTTGTTAAATTCCTGTCATATTGGGCTTGATTATATGCCCTCAGACCAATGATTCTCTGTTGGGAGCCCTGCGGTCTAGTTTTGGACCAGTATATGAGTGCTTGTCCAACAGGTCCAGATGAGGTAAAAGCCCGCAGGGACAGTCTTACTCAGCAAGAACCAGTGGACTTCAGGATACTGCAGGATACTTCTGGGGCCACGCGGCCTGCATTCTCTCTTCTCTCTCGTGATATTGATGATTCTCTTGGTGGATTTAGTGTCATTTTGTCAATCTTGCATGGAACAGATGTGATCATTCCTGGGAACCCAATTTTTCTCCAATATTTTCCCCTAAAATTCTTTGGGAGCTGATGCTTCTCAGGTTTCTTCTCTGGGGAAGCCAGCTGTCTGAAAGAGCCTGGGAGCTGTTCTGATCCAGAGCTGACAGGATCGGAGGCAGATCACCCCTATTTCTGTAAATATGTTTTGAATGATATTGTTGTTCTTGAAAATGTGTGCCTATGTCAATTACCTTCTAGTTTTGTAAAGACAGGATGTACCCAACTCGATATTTGGCCAAGCCAGCAAAATGATAACTGTTGTTTTGGATTTAAAGATGTTTTGATGTTAAAGTTGGGAAAAACACATTTGACATATTTGTTTTTGCTGGGGGTTAATGGAGGATGGAAAAAACATATTTGTTATTATGGAAAAGCATGCTTGTTTTTGATGTATAAATAAAGATGGCTGGAACTAAAAAAAAAAAAAAAAAAGATATCTCCAACACTGATGAAATTCTTTACCAAGGCATGTGATTATTACAAACACCCCCTAAGTGCCTTTCTTCTCTGTTGTATTTCCCTTTTAATTTTCCTAACATCTCCCAGCGTTTCCTCTGTGGTATGGAATTAAGAGCACTTTGTACCTTTCCTTAAAATCTTGTAGTTGCTCAACTCTCATCAGTTACAACATGAGGCAGAGGCTTTTTTAAGAACCACACTTGCACTTCTACTGTGTAATCCTTTGAATCCATTCACCATGCTTTGTCCAAATAAACTAAGCATTCACACACATTGCATATGCCTTCTTTTGCCACAATGTCCTTTTCCATCGCATCTTCCAGTGAAACTTTTATATAACTTTCAAAAATTCTGCTCCTGTTTCCATTTCAAAAGCCATCACTGACTCTACAGTTAGGCCACCCATCTTGGGCTTGACACCGTGCTCTGTACAAATTGTCAACACAGAACAGCTTGTGGTGTCAAGTGAAGGATAGACACCACTACCCCACAGGAAAATGCAATACTCGACTCATTCTGATATCTGTAGTGCAAGGCTTGATAGTTGGAGCAGGGCAGATTCCCAGCAGCCATTTGTTGATTGAGTGAGGCGGCAGGAAGAACTCTAGAGTCGGGCTTAGGACTCAAGCCTGTGCTGTTCCTAATGATCTGTGTGACTGGAAGT
The DNA here is from genome assembly GCF_004664715.2 of Peromyscus leucopus. Classification (NCBI taxonomy): domain Eukaryota; kingdom Metazoa; phylum Chordata; class Mammalia; order Rodentia; family Cricetidae; genus Peromyscus; species Peromyscus leucopus. Next base: position 29,677,641 of record NC_051085.1, on the reverse strand, counting down.
GTGTGACGTTTCAGGTTCCTTAGTCTGTGGAATGAGGAAGCAGAACCAGATTGTCTGAAAGGGACTCTGTGGTTTTAACAGTTACAAGAATTTTTACTACAGAGGTTGCTGCCTTGTCAAAGAATGATTTTTTAAATTGTGACAATTTTGAATAAAGGCTTCAAATGGAAACTGGAATTTCCACAGTATTTTGAAAAACATATAATGCTAAAACATATATTGGGCTAATATTTCTAAAAGTTCGCAGTGGGAACTATGGGTATAGTTCAGTGGTGGATCATCTTCCCAAAGTGTGAGGCCTTGGGTTTGATCGCCAGCACCTCAAAATAAAACGTCAAAGCACCTGGGAGGGTGACGCAGGTCTGTAGTTCTAGCTACTCAGAAGGATAAGGCAGGAGGATTTCAATTTCACAGCCTCACTGTGCTGTAGAGTGAAATTCAGGTTAGTTTGGGCGACCTAGAAAGACCCTGATTTAAAAAACGGGGGTACAGGACACAGCTAAGGCACTTGTTTTCCACGTGCAAGGCCCTTGGTTCAATCTCCAGCACCTAAAAAATTAAGCAGAATTCAAAAGTTCACGAAAGCTGTAGCCGAATCACATTGATTTAAATGGGTGCATGTTCTTTGACCAATCTGCTCACTCCACTGTGTGGAACCTACATGGAAGAGGTAGTGCTTTGGTCTGACCTAAATCATCTACGTTTGCTTGCTTGTGTGATACCAACCAAAGTACAGTTTGCTCTGTGGTTCCAGCTCACAATATTCTGGATTCCCCTCACCACACACAGGCACAGTGAAGTTCTTCTGAGCTTTTGGTATCACATGTTTTCATGCCCTTTTCCGAAAATAACTCCCTCTTGATTATAGGCAAAGGTCAAGGCAATCTATATTCTAATTAATTTGGCAAGGAATTTCTTTCATTTGAGCAGCTGATGCTTCTCATTGTTGGAACATTCTGTGCTCTTAAAGCCCGGGAAAACTGCATCCTGTATTTCAAGGATGCGAGGACGATCATGAACTAAGAAAACACCTTTACCAAGTGGGCACGCAGAGGTGATTCTTCATTTGTTCTTTCCTGAGTTGAGCTAGGATTGCCTTGACATTTTTTTTTTTTCCCGTGACATTTTAAAGTGGGGTTGTAAATAATGTCTACTGCAGAGTTGAGGGGTAGGAAACAGGACCCGCAGGAGCTGATGGGGCCTGAGTCCAGGGAGGATGGCGCCACTGTAAATAAATAAGAAGATGGCTCTCCTTAATCCCTTCCTCTTCCCTTGCACGTAGACGTCCACCATCAGTGTGTCAGGCTTCAGAGCACGGCTCCCCAGCAATTTTGCTCGACCCTTCAAGCTTTAGCTGTTATTGGCCAATGGGAGAGGAGCGAGCCCCGCCCCCTCCTTCCCGGGCTGCGCCCAGAGCATGCGCAGTGGGCTTGCTTGCGCCACCGCCCATCAGCTGAGACTGGCAGCGTAGGGCTGTGGGCCCCCGGGGTGACAGCGGCTGGCCCGGGAGGAGAAGGAAGCCGATGAGGTTAGGGTAAGAGGCTTGCTGCAGAGCCGGAGGGTCCGGGAGGTGGGGGCACCCCAGAAGCGCAGTCCGCGGTGGCTGGTTTTGGGTGCACGGAGTCGGGCTCCCCAGGGACGCAGGGCCGGGCGCCTCTCGGGCTCCCACGCCCCGCCGGACACTCGGGGACGCGCGACCCGCGTGCACTCCCGGGCGCGCGGCAGGGGACACACGGGCAGCCTGTCAGCTTTGGGGGCCGGACCCCATCGCCAGCTCCCGACGGGGCGACTGCCTTATTCCGCATTCTCGGTCCACTTCCCTTCTAGAACAGAAAAGCAAAAGCGCTGGGCCCTGATCGTCTGGCCACAGGTTCTTTTCCGCCGCCCCTTGAGTTTGCTGGGCTGTTGGCCTTGACTTAAACACAAGCTAACTTTCTTTGACCTGCCTTGTGTGCATGCCTTTAATTGATTTACCCCCAAGACCCTTAACAAAAGTATGCCAGGAATTCGCACCTGTGTTTTCTAGGTTAAATTCAGGTTAAAAAAAAAAAAAAAAGGCGTAGGTAGGGGTCGGGGGAGAGGAAGATAGCCTTCTAGTCAAATGCTATTTTTTCCTTCTAATTTTTTATTATGCTTGCATTTTATATACATATCTCATTTTTTTGATCGCTTCAGATCTTGTATTCTGGTAATAATTATCATTTACAAGTGGTCTATAATGGGGGCGGGGAGACGGAGGGGGGCAAGGGGGGGAAGGAGAAAGGAAGTAACCATGAAATACGGTTGGGTTTGGTCCTGTTGGAGGTGGGCATTCCTTTTACGTGTACTCTGAGCTGCACTGGGCAGAGACTGATAAAACTGTTAAATTGTGTCTCGTGATGTGAAAGCCTTTGGCTTTGCCGCTTCCGAAGTTGGCCCCCGGCTTGTGACTACTAGTTAAGAATTAAAGAGTCGCTTCCCAGTGTCTGGGGAAGTTAATGTGACACTGTATTAACTCAGCAGCGTCATTTTCCTTCAGCTAGTTTACTTCTTATATTGCTCCCGATTAACAGTCCTTTCTAATTTTGATTATGATCCCAAGTTCATCCAAGTGCTGCTGGTTGAAATTTATTAATAATGAGGTCCAGCTACATGTAGCTCAAGGGTGAAGTTCTTACTTAGTATGCACAAGGCCCTGGTTCAGTCCTCAGCACTACAAAATATTATTGCTACATATACTATTACTATTAGATTAAAACACCTACAGTTAATTTTTAATAATCCACCTACAGTGGATTTCACTGTGGTTCAGTGTAACTTGAAATATTAATGTGTAAAACCACAAGGGGTGGAGGAATCCTTGGTGAACTAAGCTAAAACCAAATAGTGCAGCATAATATTTTAACTGATGAAGGAGCTGGGCTGAAATGCACTTCGGTAGTTTGTGGAATGAACACCCTGATGGAAGATTGAGCACCCTCATGTCCGTTGATTATCTCCTATGATTGATTCCTCTCTTGTTTGTCTTGGGGATTGAAAATACAGTGTTCGTCTTTGGATCTTTTAAGTACTATACATGGTTTGAAGCAGAAGTTACATTGGCAGAGTAGTAGTGACTTCTCATTTCAGATCTGGCATCTTTAGCATGTGATAACAGCTTGCTGAGAAAAGGAGCTAGTAGTCACGTGCGCACCATGGAGGAAAGCCTTCTAGAGACAGGAAAATGGCACCCGGAAAAGCCAAGACAGCAATACGCCTGGAATTTAGTGTTTTAGAAATGTTAATATTTACTCTCAGGCTGGGTATGTGTTCTTAGGAAATTGGTACGCTTGTTCGTTCACACTACAAACTTATTGATTCCTGACCTATTTTGTAGCCAAGTACTAGAGAATAGAACCAGTTTCCACTCCACCTCTCACACCACAAACACACACAAATAAAAACCCCGGGGGACAGATGAGAAGAAAGTCCAGTGTGTTTCACTGGTGTTCGTGATTAAGAAAGTGAAACTGACCATCTGTTTTGAGCAGGCTAAATTTTAAACTGGTGTGTGCTTAGTGGAAGCCTTAAAGATTCAACAGCATGTCCAGTCATAACTGCAGGGCGGTGTTTTACATTCAACCATCGGCCTCAAACATTTCTCTGAACTTCTCTTTGGTTCTTTAGCCACACAGTCTTGAGACAGCTCTCGTTTTGGGTGTTGCCCTTTGGACTCCCTCCTCCTCTTTCACCTTACAGTGTTTATATGTCTTCATAAAAAGAGAATTACTAAGATGTTGAGTTGAACACTGTCCAATAGAACTTTCTGCGGTGATAGAAATGGATATGTGAGCTGTCCAAGCTTCTGGCTACCGGCCACATACAATTTCTGAGCACTTGAAAGGTGGCTTGGGTGGCTTCCATTTAACTTAATTCATTTTAATAGTCCACGTCAATAGTAGCTACTCTGCAGGCAGTGCAGGTGCATGCCATGATTTATATATAATTATTTTGAGCAAAGGCACCAGGAATTTGAAGTGGGTTTAGTGCCTTGCAGCTCAAGCTAGGTACTGGGGATGGTTACAGAGCACAAACATTTTATAAACATAGCAATAATTAGCTCACTTGTAAAAGTCGTAAACTTTTTTTTATCGATAACTATGTACTTGTATGTGTATTTCTTTTTTGCAGCAAAGATAACCACTGTCCCACTTACATTGTATCATATCAGATGAGCCCACTCTTGTTGTCTTTGAAATGCCATCATTCGTTAGCCGAACAGTACAGACAGGGAGCGTGCTGCTCGGTGTTATTACTTCCACCATTGACATTTCTGAGTCTTTGAAAATGTCATCATTCATTAGCTGAACAGTACAGACAGGGAGGGTGCCGCTCAGTGTTATTACCTCCATCCATTGACAGTTCTGCGTTGAAGGAGTCAGGATAGCAAGACCTGTGGGCCAGCAGGAAGGTGGCAAGTTTTGGCTGTGTAGTTGCTTTGCTCCACCTGTCCTAAGTTGTTCTACAGAAAGCAATAGGATTTAGTCTAGTGTTTGAGAAAAATGTGAGCTCCCAGATTTACATCCAGATTTTAGGTCCTTTGCTTATCATATACAAGTTATTCGTTCTGTGATGCCCCAGTTTCTTTGTGAAACACTACAGTGGTAATTATACCCACCACATGGGCTTTTGAGAATCATTAATTTATTATAATAATTATAATAAAATAATTAATTTAAAAATAATCATTAAAGCTACCATGTGCAGGAAATATTCAACTATTTCTCAGATCGCTGCTCCTTCATCACTCAAGACTGCACTGAGGTGGTCACCTCTCTACCCTTCCTCTGACAAATTCTGAACAGGTGAAGAGGATAGCTCTTTGAATGAATGAAGCCCATGTGTCACCAACAGGGACATTCTCCAGTTAGCTTGCTTGAGTCCAAGGATGAGAGCAACAGGCAACAGGCTGTGATTGTGACTGACTCAGTGACTTACTTTTTGGGAAAAAAGAAAAAAGAAAACACTGAGGTTTGGACTGTTATATGTACATGGATTTTGAGAGCTAAGAGAAAGCCAAAATCCTTTGCACACATTAGCAGGACTCTGACCTTAGTCCCTTTGGGGGAGGGAGATTAGGCTTCAGGGGAGTGTGTGGCTGTGTACCTCTGATGAGGGCCCTGCAGGTGCAGGACAACATCAGATCTGCCCTTTGTGTACAGTGGAAAAGCACTTGGCCCCTGGACGTGCCTTATCTTACTTCGATCCTGGCAGGAGACCCAGCTGCTAAGTGTCTTCGCCCAAGGTAGAGATTTCTGGTTGCTGGTTATACTGGCAGCTGAACAGGCAGTTGGTGAATTCTAGTAATTTTAAAGACATATAGACACAAGAGAGTGAGTGTGTTAAGGGTGTGGCTTGTAGATATGAATGTGAGACTTATTTGTGCCCATGGCTAAAGGAGGAATCATTCACAGGGTGTTGGTGTTGGCTGTAAACCATAGGTGCTTTTGGAAGTCTGACTGATAGAGAAAGATGCCACTGAGCCAAGAGAAATGGTCTTTATCCATTCCTTACGGTATTATTTGTCAATTAAAAGGATTGAGGTATTGGTAGATGCTACAGGGAACTGGTCCTGGAAAACACAAGGAAGAGAAACAAATCACTCACAAAGAACGTATATTGTATGATTCCACTCACGTGAAACACCTGGAATAGAAAAGCATACAAAGTGGATTAATGATTTTTATGGCTGAGAAGGTTGGGGACAGACAGGAGATGTAACATGATGGGTAGGGACTTGCTTCTCAGAGTAACGTGCGTTTTAAAAGTTACATGGTGATTACCGCACAGCTCTATTAACATATTTAAAACCACTGGATTATATGATTTCAGTGACTGGATTGTATGGAATATGAATTATATCTTAATAAAGATCTTATTTTTTAAAGGATGGGGTTAACAAGCTGGTTCAGCAGGTGGGGATACTTGTTGCCAAGCCTGATGACCTGACTTTGATCCCCAGGACTCACATGGTGAGAGGGGAGAACCAGCTCTTGAAAGTTGTCCTTTGATTTCCACACACTCATAGTAGCAAACTCGCATGCATTTGCATGCATGCATGCATGCATGCATGCGCGCGCGCGTGCGCGCGTGCGCGCGCGCACACACACACATGCACACACGTTCAAAACTTTAAATATATGAAATGGAGGATCTAATTGATTCACAGAATGCTTAAAATGGTGTTGGAGTCATTGACTTCCAAGCCTAAGCTGACCTTGAACTCAAGATCCTTACAATTTGGGGACTCCAGTGCTGGGGGGACAGGTGTCCAAGATCACGCCTACCTTTTCAGATCTAGTCTCACTCAGCCTGGTTCCCAGCCCTACCTTTTCAGATCTAGTCTCACTCAGCCTGGTTCCCAGCCCTACCTTTTCAGATCTAGTCTCACTCAGCCTGGTTTCCAGCTCTTTACATGGCTATAGTCCCCCCCAATTCAGTACTTCCCGGGAGGGAATTTACTCCTGCTACCTTGTTGCTGTGGGTCAGCTGTTTGTTAAGGTTGGAATTTGCTTTTAATGGCATTGTTTTTGAGTCTATATTTAGGACCTGGTTCACGTGGAACAAGGAAGGAGAGTAGAGAATATACCAAAGCTCTCAAGACTATCTGATGACCAGGCACATTCCACAGTGCACAGACCCAGTTAGTTTAACCAGTCATATCAGCTCAGCTGTTATATTTCCTCCCAGCACTGTCCCTTTGGGCCTTCCCTACCATCATGCTCCTTGTATGCAGATTCAACCCACTGTGCATCAAAAATATCATTTAGTTATATCAGTATAGAACATAATATATACAGGTTTCTTTTTTGAAATGTATTCTCTAAACAGTACATCGTAACAACTATGTACGAAGCCGAAGAAACTTGAGCATAACCAGATTTTAGTTGGAAATTCCAGTGGTTTGATACTGGATTATGGTCAAACAAAACCTAGAAACCAAGACTTGTTCTTCTGAGATAATTAATCCCAATGTTAGCAAACATGAGTAACTTTGGAACCTGACCCTGGGCTTAAATGTCACCTTCATCAATGGGGGGGTTTCGCTACTTTGGACCAGTTACTTGTTATAAGCCACAGTGTGCTAAAAAGAACAGTTAAGGAGGACTCTAAAGGGGAGGTTGTGGAGTGACGCTGGACAGCCGGTGTGAACTGTTTTTATTTCACAGATAAGTAGTTACTGTTAGGTCATTCCTCTCTCTCCCTCTCTGGGTTGCTTCCCACTGATATCAGCCATGAATCATTTGGTCCAGGGCTGGCCACGAGCTCCCCTTTCCTTTGATAAATATCATTGATCTTTCTCCACTTGGTCTTCATGTCTAAGCCTTTGTTCTCCTTATTAATCATACCTAAGTATACACCTTATATGTTGAGCCTTATAAATGCTTTCTAGAAAATAGCAGTAGTCATTTTCCTTTCTCGACCCTCTGATCTCCCAGGTGGGTAATTTGGGAAATGTACACCAATAATTTCAAAATATAATTGTACAACTTTTGTATTTTTTAGGTGACTCCTAGAAATCCACATAGCCTACTTGCATCTGATGAAATCAGTCAGCCAGCCAACCAGCCATGTCTTACACTCCAGGGATTGGTGGGGACCCCGCCCAGCTGGCACAGCGCATCTCTTCTAACATCCAAAAGATCACACAATGCTGTGAGTTCAGTTTCGAATCCACTCCACTCTTGTTTTCAATTCTTAATTGAACTTGGTGGTAAGCGTGATAAAACTTTAGCGATTAAGGGAGGAGGGAGGAAGGAACCTTCTTCTAAGAACACGTTTGAAGAGGCTAGAACTCTTTAGAGTAAGTATGGAGATAATTTAATAGAAGAACAGAGTGCCTGCACAGGCCCAGGTTGCACTCTGTCATTAATAAAGATTTGCAAATTGATGTTTGTGTTTACTCTGAGACCACCTGGTTCTTGAAGTTGAGATCTGCTGGCTTAGCCTCATAGGTTAAAATCTAATGAGTACCAGCAAGAGGTCAAAAGATTTATATTCATTAAAAATAAAATCCGAACAGGTAGGCTTAGGCTAATTTTGTGCCTGCAGCTATGTGGTATAAATGAAAAGAGGCAGGAAGGAAGGAAGCACAGCTATTGTAGTTCCTTTGTGTGTTGCTCTAACAAAATGCACAAGATGGACAGGTTATAAAGGAATACATTATTTAGTCACAGTTTTGGAGGACGGAGAACACAGCACCAGCATCTTCTGACTTCTGGTGAGGACCTGTCCACCCATGATGTCACCTGGCAGGAAGGGAAGCAGGGGAGTGAGGTGAGGGAGGCACACTCCCTGTGTGACCATCACCATCATGAGGACCAATCTAGCGTAGAGAGACCGAGAAAATATATTAATATATTAATCACCTCTCAGTGGCACCTCCCAACACTATGACTTCGGGGATCAGGTCTCAACATGACATTCAAACTGTGGCAAGAGGGGATATTTTGATCTGTGCAGGGAGATATTATGAAAGATGGTGTGGATTCCCCTGCAAATTTCCTGTGCTACAGAGACAGCAAATCAACAGACCCACTTTACCCACCAGCACACATATATGTGTGTGCATACGCATGTTCATAGGCATGCTTTCAACTTAATTCCTGAATCACAGCTAATCACACACTGTAGGCTATTCTAGGCATCTTTCTCTCAGTGCTTTGGGACATTGCCAGAGCTGTTTTTTTTTTTTTGAGACAGAGTCTCATATATATATATATATATACACACACACACACACACACACACACATATATATATATATATATATATATATATATATATATATATATATATATATATCTGGCTCAGAACTTGGTATACTACAGACCAGGCTGACCTCGAACTCACAGAACTTCACCTGTCTTTGCCTCTGGAGTGGTGGGATTAAAGATGTGCGCCTTTATGACACCAGGGCTCTTCGACTGCATTAAGACACTTTTATTCTTCAGCCTTACCAACATGCCAACATACTACTAAAATACGGAATGCTTTCAAACGATCTCACCATTTTTTTTTTTTTAAAGTTAATCATTAACCTCTCGATATTGTTCTACACAAGTGATTTAGATGAGGTGCCAATGCACTTTGGAGGTCAAGGGAATAAAGTTACAATATAGACAGCCCAGAAGGTACTGATGTCTACTCTGACTTAGAGTAATTTGTGTTTCCTTTGGCGACTATCAGGGGAGCCAGGAAGGAGTAGCGTTGCACATCGTGCTGTTCATGACAGGCAGTGAAGAGTGCTTCATCAAGGCTATTCCAGCTTCCTGCTCCTCTGGTTTCAGATTGCTCCATGGCTTCCATGCTTCTTATTGTACAGAACACTGATGGGCCTCAGGTGAATGTAATCATCCATGTGACGTTTAAGCAAGCTGATAGTTCAGTTTACACATATGGAAAATCCAGGCCCTTTTCAAGAAAGGATGCCAAAATAGAATAGGTCCTCTGGGCTCATTGCATGGTGCCAAGAGGTTGAGGAGTGACTGTACCACTGGGAGATTAGAGAAGTGTTAAGCACTGGATAGTACAGGAAGGACCTGGACTGCTGGAGTCTGTGGAAGCTTGGGCTGGAAGAGGAAAGGGCTGGTTTAAATCAGACCATGCTTGCTAAGAAAGAGATCAGTTGCTCCAGCCAGATGAGACGTGATGATCCGAGCCAGGGTTGACTACTGCTACCACAGTGTGGATGACAGCTAAATGTACAACCTAGTTATAATCCATAGCTCTCTCAGATCATGCAGAAGGCTTCCCGCAACTGTTCGCAACCCTTAAGACAGGACCAAGCTGAGCCTCATGGTCCAGGCCTATAATTCCAGATACTCAGGAGTCTGAAGCAAGAAGATGACAATTTCAAGGTTTGCCTGGGCTACAGAGGAAGTTCAAAGCCTGTGCAACTGAGTGAGACCCCATCTCAAAAAGTAAAAAGAGGGCTAGGGATTTAGTTCAGGGATAGGACCCTTAGCTAGCATGTGCATGGCCCTAGATTCAATTCAATAATTAAAATAATTTTTAAATTAAGACTGAGATCATTATGTCAAGAAAAGGTCCAATGACTATCTTCAGATATGCAAAGTACTGTCTATCAAGCATGAAACTGAAGCCATATGTACTGTATTCAGGTTGCTACACAAGTTCCCAGCTATTGGGAATTAGAGTCCAAGTGGAGGAGGAGGAAGAGCTTTTGCATAGTCTAAATTACTAAAGGATGGCTTTGCCCCTCAAGAGTGAGTGTTGTTACCAAGAGACTAGAAATGGTGGTCAGATAATTCCCGAGTCATTTATTCAGAAATTTAAATATTGAAATGATGTTTCAGACTAAGTGACTTTTTGTTGTGATATGCCGTTCGGCACATTCAACAGTAGATCTTTGAGTGTTTATTACACATTAGACGCTGTTTCAGAGAATGTGACTGTCGCTGTAGACAAATCTATAAGGTCCTGCCTTCGTAGTGTACAGTGGAATTGGAGGTAACATATGGCATCAAAGTTAAGCAACACCATCTCCTATGAGCTAATTAGAGTGAGCGTGATGGGGAAGCAGGCAGCTGGGTGCTTCGTTGCTTAGATGCACCCTGGGTGTAGGAGGAAGGCCTGGTGGAGAGAGCTATAGGAGCAGGTCCCATGAATCAACACCCCACAACAGTCAAGAGCTGAACTGCTCAGAACACAGGGAGAAAGAACAAACCTCCATGTCCACAGCACAGGACTTGAGGCTAGAGTTGCCGGAGGGGAAATCAGAGGTGGCTGGGTGAGTTCCCGAGTGCTTTGTCTGCTCCGTAGAGTTTAGATTTTTCACTGTACAAGGCACTAGAAATCACTGAGAGCTTAAGAGGAGAAGAGACACAGTCAGATCTGCACTTTGAAAGGGTCGCTGGGGTTGCTATTGAGAGTCTATTGAGAGAGACTCATGTCGTGTGTCAGGGTTTTATCAATGAGGATGGAGAGACATGAAGAGTGTGTGTCCACACAGAGCCACGAGGACTTGCAGGTGTGTGTGGGCGGGCCTGAGAGGCAAGGAGAGGAGTCATACTTTTTGCACAGAACACACAAGTGATGGTGACACGTGTGAACGAGATGAGAAAGGCTACCACCCGGGACTAGTTGGGGAGGATTTTGTTTCCTTCTAGTAATTTCTTTTTTTATTTTTACTACAGTCCTAGGGAAGTATGCTACCCCTGGATCGCTTCACCCTTGGTCCAGTAAATTTTGAAATGTCTTTTGGACATCCAAGTGGAGATGTCAGACGGTTGAGATACATGAATTTGGAAACTGAGAACCATATCACAGTTTGTAATGTGTAATATGGGATCACAGTACAAGTAGTATTTAAAACCTTAGATCTGAATTAAATCAAAAAGGATTCAGAAAAGGGTGTTAAGAACTATGGAAGTCAGGAAGAAAGTAGCATAAAGAATTTGAGTGACCAGAGAACTAAGAACAAAATAAAGATTTTTTTTTAAGGATGTTGAGGCCTCATCTATGTCTAATGCTGCTGAGATACCGAGTGGGGAGGAGCACAGAATTATGTCTGGCAAATGGCGCTGAAGAGTATTCTCATGTCTGTATTCCAAGTGTAGGGTAAAAAAGAACTGTTTTGGCCATTTAAAAAGATATCCCAGAATTCTGCTCACCCATGCTTATGCCTTGGATGTGGTTACCTATCTGCCAGCAATGTATTTGATCTGGGGTTTTCCTGTTTAAGAAGGAAAGGATGAATCACCATTGTGTAGACAACTACCTGACCCTGCCTTGGAAATCGATGATGGTCAGAGCAAGGGTTGCATTTCTCCACTAGAAAAGGAAAACTCTAGAACTTTACAGTTTAATTGTAAAAGAAAAGTAGTCTTTCAAGGCCAGAGGGGACTGGGAATATAGCAATAGAACAGGAATTCTCAAACCTGGGGGTCACGACCCTTTGGGGGGCCTAAGACCGTCAGAAGACACAGATATTTACCTTACGATTCATAACAGCAGGAAAATCACAGTTATGAAGTAGCAATGAAAATAATTGTATGGTTGTGGCAGGGGGTCATCACCACAACGTGAAGAGCTGTATCAAAGGGCCACAGCATTAGGAAGGTTGAGAATCACAGCTCTAGAAAGTAGTTTGCCTTCATCTACTCTGCAAGGTGAAGCCAGATGTGGTACCGATGGAAGTGTAGTCTGTTTCTGAGTACATTTGTCTTTAAGTGAAATATGAAATAAAGGCATCAGGTAAGGAAAGGGAAGGAAGAGACGGGTTTAGATGGCTTAAACAACTGAGATAGTGAACGTAAGGTCCAGCAGGAGGTAGAGAAGGAGGGATTGGTTGGTTGAATGCAAATTTGAGACTTTGGCATGTCTTTAATGGCCAGCACTGCTGTGCATGTTTCCAGTGTCTGAATGAAAGCAAGTTCAGAGTGAAACTACGTGACTGGTCCAGATCTAGCCTACCGTTCTGGTAAGAGCTGTGCAGAAACATGTGGAAGTGAAAGGCAGAAGCGTGAAATTTCAGTTCTCTCTTCCCCAGTCTCACAACGCTATTAATACAGATAGGTGCGATGGAATAAGGGTTCTCTTCACCATGGTAGGTTCTTCTTTGACACTAACATTTGCATCATTGAAAGTGTGTCCTTCCGGATTACCTGCTTTTGTAAATGAGTCTAGAGAAGGTATTGTGAGTAAGGTAGCTAGAAAGTGGGCATCTGCTCAAACAGGCTTCCTGGGCCTGCAGTGGGAAAAGTTTATGTTTCTGCTAGTTTTGATCAGATAAATAAGATTTATACAAACAGTGAATCATATAGCTTATTTTATGCCAAAAAGAAAACAGTCATTTTTATTATTAGAGGAACCCACAAATAACAGCAAGAATATAATTTTATTTTCTTTTAACAGTATCCTGGCAGTTCTGTTTTGCAAAGCATAGGATATGAGGTTTTTGGTGTTTTTTTTGTTTTGTTTTTTGTTTGTTTGTTTTGAGGTAGTAGGTATTGAATTGAAGGCCTCATACACGTGAAGCAAGTGTTCTACCGCTGAGCTGTGTCTCCAGAATCCTTAGCCCCCAGACAGTATTTTAAACTTGTCATTTTTTTGCTGTTCAATAACTTCTTTTTGAAGGGAATCTGTACTGCGATAAATCTGCTTCCACAGCAAACACTATGGCAGTGATATAATTAACAGTAAACAAAATATTTAGACATTATAAGTGTCTGCACATATACATTAACAGGCATATGCTACATAGTGTAGATGGTTACTTACTTTGAAACAATCTGACCTTTCAATGACAAGTTGAATAGATGGAACAAGCTAGAACTTTATGGACTTCTATGTGAACTCCAACATGGAAGATTAGGATGATGTAGCAGATATTTTTATCCCTTGGTGTAGGCTGTTGATCTTTAACAGAGTTGGTAAGACATTTGTACTGGCAGCCCTCCCTCCAGTGCCTGTATGCCATAGACAGAGCTTTTTGTCCCAGGCTTGATATGGCATCTAGCCCTTCTTAGTTCAGGGTTTCTGAGAGCTGTTCCCAGCAGGCTAGAGTTGCTATGCAAGTGAGTCTCCTAGATCTAGAAGCTCAGCATGCATCACAGAAATGATAGAGTTAGTTTCTCAAAGCTTGAGTTTCACGTTCAAGAGTAGCATTTTTGTTAGAATATCTGGAATTGGTATATCCACTCATTACCTTTCTCTCGTCCTCGGTATTTTCCTTGAGACAACTCCTACCTATGATGTAGGAGGTCAACAAGCCTTTGTGGGCTGACCAGAGAATGATATTTGTACATGGGCCATTCATGGTTCCTCAAAGACCTCATTAAAAAAAATGTCTTTAGCGGCGTGTGCGCAGCAATCCAGCACTCAGCAGAGGCAGCGATTCTATATTCGAGCCACCTGGCTACAAGTATTCAGAAAGCGCAAAGTACACAGAAAATGTCTCGAAAAACCAAAAAAAAAAAAAAGTCTTTAGAACACAAAAAGAGAACTTGTATTTTTGAAGAGCAGAAGAAATATATTGAAATCTTCAGCATAGCATTTTTTTCTTTAAGAAGTTGGCATACATTTATTATTAAATAGTATATATGACTGACGAGTATGCAGTCCAGTCACTCTCCACTACCATGTCCTGCAGACTGGGGAGTCCATTCTGAGCCACCAGAGTCCTTTCCATGCTTACACTTCCTCCATGTCCATCAAAGATAAGCAGGACCCTGAGATTTAAGCATCACTGATTAATTAAAGATTCATCAGATAGATTTAATTAGTGTGTTTTATTTTGGGTTGGGCTTCACTCTCTTTTGAGTCTCTGGGATTCATGTATGTGGCCATGGGTCATTTGTTTTCATTTGTTGTATTCCTTCTTCAAGTTTTTATACCACAGTTTCCCTTCTCTACTACCACAAACATTTGAAGTCTTTATGTGTTGTTGTTGTTGCTTTGGTTTTGCCCTTGGCTGTCATAAGTGATGCTGCTTCTGTTACTGGCTGGGTTGGTTGCTCTTAGGATTTGTGCATGATCGGTGTTAGTAGAGACAACAAAAGCTTCCTAAAGTGCTTGCTTCCTCCAGCTGGTACATCACAGTTCATAGTTCCAATTATTGCTAACATGAACAGCCTAAAAGTTCATCCATTTCAGCAACATTCTTATCTCGTTGTAGCTTAATTTGCTTTTCTCAAAATTCAAATCGGGATGTTTGAGAATGTAGCTGTTAGGAAACTCAGAGGACATAGAGCATTCTGTAATCCAGCAAGCCGTGTGTGTGTGTGTGTGTGTGTGTGTGTGTGTGTGTGTGTGTGTGTGTGTGTGTGTGTAGGTACCTTTCCTGAGATCAGAGACAAAGAGTGGGGCTAGCTCTTTCGCCTTGTAGCATGTGGTTTTCTTGGGTTTTATGAGTGGATTATGGTCTCTTTCAACTTTGTGAAGCATCACAACCAGAGTCTCGGGGACTTCTGGAAACTCTTCTTACATGTGCAAGGTGGTGCTTTTCTGCTGAGAGGCCATTTGTCATGAGATGTACAGAGCATATTTACAAGATCCATGATGAGAGCAGCCATTCATAAGAGTGACTGGAGCAGTCATTCTCAACCTTCCTAATGCTGCGACCCTTTAATACAGTTTCTCATGGTGTGACCCCAACCATAACATTATGTCATTGATACTTCAAAACTATAATTTTACTACTGCTATGAATCGTAATGTAAATATCTGATATGTAGGATATCTGATATGAGACCCCAAAGGGGTCACAACCCACAGGTTGAGAACTGCTGGGCTGGAATATCACCAGGATTATATTGTATTTTATGATATTTGAAGGTAGGAGTTATGGGCATAAATGTTTCTAGAGTGAGTCCTGCCAGAATTAATTAAATTAAGAATTGAAGGAAGTTGATAAATAGAATCAAGAATAGCTAACTATGAAACATTATTTGAGGAAAAAATTTTCATACATAGTTGTTATAGTTAAGTCTGTGCCATTAAGGGATAGTTCCAAACCCAGGGTCACTCAGACAGCCCTACAATATTCTGAGGGACAAAACAAAAGTGTAATGGGTATGGGAAGGAGATCTGTAAAGAAGTGTGGCAAGAACAGAAGGGAGATGAGAGGTTAAAGAGAGAGAGTAAGCAGAATGTATTATAGACATGTGTGAAATTGTCAGTAAAATTTATCAATACAAAATAGAATTCTGACATTTGAGTAAGGATTTTTTTTTTCAAGGAGAATCATAGGTGGCTAAAAACTTTCAGAAAACAAACTAATCAAATCCATTGGTAGCAAAATCTTCCCGTCGTGGGGTCTGGAGAGATTGCTCAGCAGTTAAGAATACTTGCTTCTCTTGCAGAGGACTGGGGTTCAGTCCCCAGCAGACACATGGTGACTCACAAACATCTGTAACTCCCATTTCAGGGGATGTCACACCTTCTTCTGCCCCCCCCCCCCCCCGGGCACTGCGGGCACATGATGTATGTACGTACATGGAGGCATAGCACTCATGTGCATAAAATAGAAAGTGAACAACTCTAAAGAAAATGACAAAAGCCTTTCCAGCAGAATTTGAGTACAGAAGTTTCTGCTAAAGCTTGCATGATAATATCACATGTGCTTTCTCCTAGAGGTTGGTTTTCTGAAGCTATCTGGGAGGCTCAGGTAAAAACTTGAGCCTTTGCTATAAATGTTAAAAGATAACAGAAACATGTTTTGTGTTAAGTCATTTGTTTCATTTTTTAGTCATATGTCTCCTATAGACTCAACTATTTCATCAGACATAATCTTGATTAGAATTTTAAAAGAACCACAGTGTCTCCACAGTAACTATTCTTACTGCACACATACTGTTCTTGTTTATGATGAAGAACCACTGCTTAGCACTTGACGCCATAAGGTTCTTAGGACTTTGAAATGAAGTAGGATGTCTCTTTTATATGAGGATGGATTAAGTGGGAGTGGATATGGGAGGATTTGGGGAGGAGTTAGGAATGAGTCTAGTCCACATCCATTGTCTGAAATTCTTTAAGAATTAATAAAAGTATTTTTCAAAGTCTAGGTCATTTTGTTGGTCTGGGTGGAAATATGTTCTGGTCTAGTGAAGAGACGCTCTTTCTTTTTTTTACCCTTAACACATGACTGCACAAAAGGGAAGCCAGTATCTTGACTGTTCTTTTTGGAGCCGGATCAGACTTTCCTGTCAAAAGGATTCCAGTCTTAAGAAGTGAGCAGATTTTCTGGAATCATGTGCACTTGGAAATAGGAAGTGATTTTTCTCCAGGGGGTCTTTTGGTGGAACGAGAAGGTGGTGTTAGTGGAGGAAATGGAGGTGAAAACTCACCTCTTCCCTCCTCCTCTGCAGTCCAGTCTACCTGTTTTTCCTGCCACAGCACCTGGAAATATGTGATTGAGATTACTTACCCCCTTGCACATCAATAGCTTTGGTGTTGTCATGATTGTTTTCCTGCCTGAATTGTTGATACAGGACAGAGATAGGTAGGAGAATATGTCTTATCCACTGGAATCTTAAAGAGAAAGACACCTTTTTTCCTCTCTAGTGACTTGACCTACAGGTAGAGTGGGACTGCTGTTTGTGAGGCATGAATATATTTGTTTCATGCACTCAACTCTTAATCGGTGGCTTTAAGGTGCTTCCTGGAAGTTTCTCACTTCCCTGTTGTGAATCATCTCTGGGCTGATGCCCTGAGCATGAACTCTCTTCCCTTTGGTATCCATCCTGCACTCTGATTTGTGAGACTTCCATGGGTGGATCCAGTCTAAGTGCACAGCCCACTGGTTCCGTACGTCATCTTGTCCATTTCTCTTCGTTTCTACTGTCACCACCCAGGTCCACATTGTTCTTACTACTTCAAATGACAGCACCCTCCAAATTGTTCTCTCTGCTTCCTTTCTTGCCTACCTGGTCTTCTCACTCATATCAAGGCAGACTTTTAAAACTATAGATCAGCCCATGTCCCTCCCTCCCCGGTGTGACCCCTGTTTAAAACTCATCTATGATTTTCTTGGCTTTGTAATCAAGTGTGAACCCCTATACTGCTCACATCCTAATCTGCCCCCTGTGCCCACTCATCATCTACCTCAGGTTCGTTCTGCACCTTCTTGGAGTGACCCCTTGTGCTTGCTGTCTTTCAGATGGCTTCTTTAGGGACATTCAGGTGGCCTCTGCATCCTTGGTGATGCCTTGTTTGATCTGTTCTCCAATCATTTCCTCATCAGCTTGCTTTGGTTTTATAATATCTCTTATCAGAAAAATCTAAGTCTAATTACTATTTATTTTCTCTGTGCTCCCCATTAAAATGTTAGTCTTTCAGACAAAGGTTTTAATGTCTCAGCCACCAAAGTACTTACATGAAATTTTTTAAGAAAATGAGGTTATAATATATAAAGGGTATCTTTTTCACTATTTACTTTTTCTCCAGCATCTGCTAGCTTCATGCGTTTCATTATTGGGTATTGCATCTCTCTTTTAATAATCCTTTATTCATGGAATTTTTATCTTAAGATTACATGTATTTGTATGAGTTGGGGATCTGTATATATGCTGTCTACAGGAATGCATCCTTGGAGATCTACATAGATAAAGCGCAATGTTGCTACATTTACTTAAACAGTTACAGTTATTATTAGCTTTATTCACCATGACTATAATCTGTGTCCAGTGATTGATGGCATTACAGTGTTACTTCCCTCCTATGAAATTACAGTTTGTGGTTAGTTGTGCAATGGCCTCCTGTCCATTTGGTTGGCTGTAAGCTGACTTGTTGTTCTTTAGGTTTGACTAGTATTTGTTTCCTGGAATTAGTTTGACAATTTTTATCCTTGTTTCTTTGGTTTCTTTATAAAACTGTTTGCTTGTTTGCTCTTACCAGTGTCTGAGCAGGATTTTTCATTATAAGAGAATAATTGCCTTTTATGTGTTTACCAAACAGGGTTTTGCTTAAAGTAGTTGATACTGCTAGTTACTTTGGAAGAACCCACATAGGACATGAATAGTGTTCTGCTTTGATGTATTTATCCTTCTTAGACTTCCTCCTATGGTATAGTTATCATGATCATTGAAGACACCATGGCTGCAGTAATGAATTAGTGATGTGACTTATGACCATTTACTTCTATAGATGGATTTGTCTTCATCCCCTATGAAGTCAAAAAGAATGCCCAAAGACATAACCAAGATCTGGTGGTAGCCATGGATCGTTGTTCTCCTTGGGAATGTGGAAGGCTTTGCCTTTAATAAAGGCCCACTGAGGCCTGCTCACTGGGAAAACTCAGAGCATTGCCTTGCTGCTGGGCAGGGATTAAAAGCAGGCTGGTCAGGAAACATCTGGTGATTTTAGTTATATTGTCTTTCTGGAAGGTATCTAAGCTCTTTTTGTGTTTGTTTGTTTGTTTGTTTGTTTGTCAGTGAGTAAGTGATTCTTGCTATGTGGCTCCTATTGGCCATCTGTCTCCAGAGTACTGAGATTATAGCATGTGCAGCCACATCTGCTGTCTTAATCTAGTATATTATTTATTTTTTAGTTTTTTATTGTGTGTGTGTGTGTGTGTGTGTGTGTGTGTGTGTGTGTTCATGTTTAAGTATAGAAGTACAGGCATATGTCCCATAGTGTGGAGGTCAGAGGACAACCGCAGGGGCTCACCAGGGACAGGGTGTTTTTGCTGTGTTGCAGCTGCCAGGCAAGCTGGCCAGTGAGCTTCTGGGGACTCTCCTGTCCCAGCCTTCCATCCTGCCATGGGAGCAGTGGGCATATAGACAAGTATGACTGTGCATGCTCTACATGTATTCTAGGGATTTGAATTCAGGATGTCATGCTTGCATGGCAAATACTTTACCCACGGAGCCATCTCCCCAACCTTAACCTAGAGACTTAAGGCACTTTAAATTGTATGTTCTGTGCCTCGTGTTAAGTATGATTGTGTTTTTAAAATGTTGTTATCAGACACTACCATCAAGTTTATCAGATGAGAAAACTTAGTTTTGGAATGCTTAAGTCACTTGCTCGAGTTCATACAGTGATGGGAGATTTGTGTTGGATCTCAGGACACTTCTGATTCATATAACACTATGTGTTTAGATCATGTCATATTGTATCAGAGTGTAATGTGTGTGTCTGTGTAATTTGTCCCTATATATGAAACATCTGTTGTGTGCTAGACAGTCTGCATGCTAGAGGTCGGTCAGCGAGTAAAACAGATGTTGGCATCTGTAGAGTGAATGTTTAGTGGGAAAAGAAATAAGGTAAAGACATGAGTTAAAAGGAAAGATTAAGTGGTTTGAACAATAGCAATTAACAAAAACATACTGTATGCTGGAGGGGGGCTGTATCTATGAGGCGAGTACCTGGGAACCAGGTAGGCTTGCCGAGAAGTTAAAAGTTGAGCTGATATTTGAATTCGTCATTGAAGTAATTTGCAGAATGCATCTTGCAATATCTGAGGATGTTCTGAATGGGGAAAGACACAGAGAGGGCTGTTCAGATGGCAGCTCACTTGAGGTATTGAGGTGAAGAGGAGCCAGTGCCAGGTTAGGTCAGCTTCACGGGCCATTGTAAAGGCTAGAACAAGGGTTTGGGCAGAGGCTTCGCAGTCATAGTGCCGAAGCAGAGGGGGCATGCTTTTAGATGTGTCAAAGTGGTTAGGCTAGAGGATGTGGGCAAGGGAGCAGATACAGTAGATAGACTGTAGCGTGTGTGTGTTTTATCAAAAGGCCAGTAAAGAGGAAGGTGAGAAGAGGCGGGGCTGATAGATAGCAGGCTTATGGAATCAGCATGCCAGAGGGAAGGAGCTGGATGCATAGGAGGCGATGATTATAAGTGATGCGCCTGGCATGACACTGGACTAGTGGAGGAGGCACACAGCATGTGACATACCCCAGGAGCATGCAGTCACGGCCCAAGGGTAGAATCATTTGGTGAGCAGTGGAAGGGATCAGCCACTTGTGTTTTGAAATCATCAGGAATTAAGACAGGAGTCTGGGTGAGCGAGATAAGAGTTAGCCGAGAGCTACAGCTATCAGACGAGGCACGTGTGGCCGAGGAAGCAGAATGCCTGAGACTATCCGGGACAGAGGAGATGGGTTTGGGCACTTTCTGCACATCAGTTCCTCTGATGCTCAGTCAGACTTGAGTTCCGAATTTGCCTTCTCTTTCTTTCCCGAGTGCCTCTAGTTTTAACCTCGTTAGTCTAATTATTTGACTAGGTCTTCTGGCTCGTTTGGGGTCTTCCTTCCCACATTTTAGGATCATCTTTAGTGCAGTTTCAGTGCCTCTTCGTCATCCTATGGGATGACTTTGATTTTCCGGCCAGGAGGTTGATGTGTGGAAAAGAAAATGACCGTTTTCCTTGCTCAAGGACCTCTCTTCCCCAGTCTGTGCTCCCCTCAGGGAAGGGGAGTCTCAATTACTTTCTTCTTTGCCTCCTAGTATTGTCTTGGCTTTGGAGGGTTGTTCCTAAGTCTTGATCACTCCTTATCATTAGTGTCCCAAGATACACAGCCACCTCTTCCCAAGCTGTTCCTCTCCTTTTGGAGAACAGTTAGCCTTTCATTTAAGTTCAAACCGCCTCTACCCACCTGCCTTGGCAGGCTGCCCAGTTCTTTACTGCCCAGCACCAGCCAGTGGGTGGGGATCTCTCTTCTCTCTTCCTCTTTCAAGTTGGAACTTAATTATGTTGCATATATACCTTGGACACGTGGCCTAAAGATAATTGTGTACAATATTTTCATAGTGATTTTGTGGGAAAATTTTTATAGTTTGCAATTTTCTTCTTGTGTCATTGTGTACGTGCTCAAAATGAGATTTGGATTTTGGACTGGGGATCCATTCGTAGTGAGGGTCTGTGAGTGACAGCAGCTCTTCCTCCTTAACTTCACTCAGCATTTGTTGTGGTTCCCTGTCCATCCATGGGGTTCCCTGTCCATCCATGGGGTTCCCTGTCCATCCATGGGGTTCCCTGTCCATCCATGGGGTTCCCTTTCCACCCATGGGGTTCCCTGTCCATCCATGGGGTTCCCTGTCTATCCATGTGGTTCCCTGTCCATCCATGGGGTTCCCTGTCCATCTATGGGGTTCCCTGTCCATCCATGTGGTTCCCTGTCTATCCATGTGGTTAACTGCCTGGCACCTGCTTATTTCTGTTCCTTTGGCCTATGCTTATCCAACTTAAGTTTATTTTCATTCCTCTGAAAATATAATTTGTAGGGATTTCCTACCCCTATCCCCCACATCTGTTCTGTGCATCTGGATAGTGGAGGGAAGGAAGGAAGGATTCAGAATCAAGCTTCTGCTGAGTTCTTAAAGGAAGTTGACATCTGTCCTTAGTAACTTAGAAACAGCTGTGTGGTATCTTGCCAGTGAGCTCAGCTCAGACACTGGGACAGAGGTAAGGGTTCGGAAACCATTGCCGTGTGTGCTTGAGGTGACCTGGTGACTCAACTTGTCCTCTGCTGCTGCTTTCTGACAGAATAGCTGGGCTGTCTCCTGTGGGTGAGAGGAGGAAGCAATCCGATATCAAGAATGCTGGATCACTGCAAGGTGTAGGACATCCCCACAGCCCAGACCTTCTCTGTTGGCTTCTTACCCAGTTCTACTGTGCAGAGCCAGGACCTCACCAAGCAACTCAGCAGTGCATGTGTTAACACAGGAATGCAGAATGTCCTTGCCAAGAGGTCCAGCCTGTCATGTCTGCTCATCTGGAAATCCAGTTTAAAAAAAAGACTTGCTTTTGAGCTTTGTTATTAAGAACCAGATCCACAGAATTACCCTCTACTAATCCAGTGTAGCAGTAAACTGTACTTTGTTGACTTACATGTGGGGAGCTGATGAGAAACCTAGACATGTTCTAGACCTGAGATTGCTTTACAGAGGAAGGGTGGAATGTCTGCAGGGATGCTGAGCTGGGCAGCAGAGGCCGGACACTAGGGACTGGGCCACTGGAGGCAAAGGTTTCTCTTTCCTCTCCACCAGGAAATGGCCTCCGTGGTTTGCTCAGTGCTTCAACCCTCCCAGACAATTAACTCCACTGTGCTGAGTCACAAGACAGGACAGGACAAGAGATAAAACACTTTGAAAAGAGGCCACTAGGTTTTTAGCAGCCATTTTGTGTGTGTGTGTGTATGTGTGTGTGTGTGTGTGTGTGTGTGTGTGTGTGTGTGTGTGTATTCTTTGAAAACTTTTCCACATGTGATCTGCTTTTTTGGGGATTAGAGCACAGTTTTCTCGATATTAAATAAGCCAAGTTCATTTGACTTTTCCCATAAATCTGTTTTGTGTTTTACACATTTTCAACCAAGTGAGCATTCCCTGCACACTTCATGCTCCACAATGAACCTGAATTTCAGCTTTCAAACTTGCTAGTAAATGCCTTGCATTCTTATAGCGATCTAGGTCATTTCCAATTGTTCCCATACATTTCCTTCTAATACTCCAAACCACCCTGTAATACAGGTAGAAACTGATGAAGGAAGATTTGACTGTTTTAACATTTAAGGCTTTTTCTAGTTCTGTTTTGATTTTGTATGTCACTTGTACCAGCTGCTGGGTACATGCCATTGTCAGGTACCAGCTGACTTGTCCCTCCTAATTAAGATGCGTTCCTGCTGATGTCTTTATCATTACCTCTAATTCCAGCAGTAGATTGTAGATTATTGTCGTTAAGGTGACTGTTACTATGATGAAACACCATAACCAGAAGCAACTGGGGAAGAAAGGGTTTATTTGACTTACATATCCTGAATCACAGTCCACTGAAAAAAGCCAAGGTAGGAACTCAAACCAGGTGGGAACCTGGAGGCAGAAGCTGATGCAGAGGCCATGGAGTGGTGCTGCTCACTGGCTTGCTCCTCATGGCTTGCTCAGACTGCTTTTTTATAGAACCCAGGACCGCCAGCCCAGGGATGGCACCACCCACAATTGGCTGGGGCCTCTCACATTAAACACTGCCTTAAAAAATGTGCTCTGTGCTTGCCTTTAGCCTGATCTCAAGGAGGCATTTTCCCAATTGAGAGTCTCTCTTCCTAAATGATTCTAGCTTTTGTCAAGTTGACATTAAAACTAACCAAGACATGAATGCTACTGAATTCTCCTCAAAGCATGAGTCACGACAGTTAATAAGGATATTCTTAGTGTTCACTTCTGACTCATAAGAGAAAATGACCATCCGCTTGCTTCTGTTAGTGTCCATGTGCTGGCTCTCATTGTCTCCAGGACAAGCTGCTTCTCCATGTTGTTTTTAGTTAATGACAACTGGGAATCGGGTGGTTTCTGTGCAGGAGAGTGCCGAGCAGCTGTGGCTGGAGTGATGAGGTAAATGCCCAGAGTCAGCAGCAGGAAGTGGAATCACATTTCCAAGTCAAGCTGACTCAGGTGCCCTTGCCGGTGGCCTTTCCTGGTAGGTGCAGACTTGTTCGTCCTCTGTGGAGTAAAAGACTGAATCGGAGCGTCAGGGTCACACAGGTTTCACCAACCATTTTGTTTCTGACATGTCACAATTCTGTCATTCTGGATTCAGTGCTAGAAGACGGTGGTGGTACATTCTGCCCTTGGCTGTTTGGAGGTTATTTGCAGGTGCTCTATGTGGTCCCCAACAGCCTGTCATACTCCCTTGTCAGACATTTGTAAGAGCTCCACATCCCCCGGCTGCACCTCTACAGAGCCCTCACCCAGTGTACCTGCAATTGGAAAATAGACACATTTTGTTATGAAGTATTTTTCTTGTATCCTCGTCCACTGGAGGGCAGCACATCCGCACGTATTTAACAAGAAGCAACAACAGGAGCCACTTGTTTTTGATGAAACAATAAAGACCTTTTGGGTGGAGGTGTTGGAGATACTGTCAGGTTATTGAAAAATGTAGTATATTCCATAAAGCCCCTCCCTGGAAGTAAGCAATAGTACAGACAGTACAGAATGGCAGACAATAGCAAAAATGATTTATTTATTTCATTCTCATAGAAGTCTTGATTTACATTTTCCTCTTATGTAGTAAATTAGGAATTTCTAGAATTCCTTTTGTAATTTGAAATGTATTTCTTAATATTTATGCAGCATGTTCATCTTTAATTGAGTCTATTCCAATTGAAATGGAATATCACTGTCCTGTAAACTCCAAAACACCTCAAGACCATAAACTGAAATGGAACCATCAAGAGATGGGGAGGAGCATCGGTTTTTTCCAGATCACTAGCCTGCTTGCTATCAGCCTAGCAGCGTCTTGCCTTTTCCCTGAAGGCATATTTTCCCTCAGGTATCTTTGTGTTGCATGATCAGAGTTGTGCCAAAGGAATCCCACTAGCCAGTTATCCCCATCACTCTCCAAGAGAAAAAGGTCTGTGGAAGCCATGGGGTCACAAAATAACACCGTGGTAATAGTCTTCGACAAAGAAGTTCATCAGCAATGCAGAATAACTGTAATCCAGCTTCTAAATTAACAACGTAACAGATAAGACTAGTCTGTTCAAGCCTGTGCCTTACAAGCACTAGCAACACATACTTTCTGAAAATTATAGGGGTTCAGTTTGATGTCCAAGCATCCTCGGTGGAAAGTTTGCAACATTGTTAAGTATTTATGTCCAATAGACTTAGTAACATAATTATTTCTTAGTGCATTCAGGGCTGAGTGGAGCTTGTAAATACAGAATTTAGTTAATGTTTAATAAATCAGAGCAGGGATGTCAGCTTTTCTATTAAAACATCAAACAGTAAATATTTTAGACTTTTGTAGGCAATGCGCAATTTCCTACAAATTCTTCATTTTGTTGTTTGTGTTTACTCTTTATATTCAATAGCTATCTTAGCTTGGAAAACTACAAAACCAGATCCTGAGCCCATCAGGGCATTTGATGACCTTGGTACCGGAAGGTAGTGATAGCGGTGTGAAAAATGATGATGCTAGAAGACAAAAGCAGGCCAGAGTGGACCTTGCCATCCCCTGGTGGTGCATGGAACTCACTTGGGGTGCTGGGTCCATGCAGTCTCCATGCGGCTTCTTTCCATTGATTGTACAAGTTAGGGACACTTGACTTTTGACTCCTTTGTGTTGACCAAACACTCAGGCCAGGAAACGACCCCTTTCAGTATTTCTATCACACTGAAAAAAATACTAATTCGAAAGCCAGGAAATGACTATTTTAATCCCAGCTCCTTTACCAAAAGCAGTTTCTTGTACATCAGTTATTCTCTATGGCTATCAATGTCTTTGTAAAATGAGATTGAGTCAGTATCCACCCCCGCTCTGTTCCTGTGCCCAGTGCAGTCCCTAGAGGACTGAGTGACAGCATTGCTGAGAGTGTGGACCAGAGTCTAAGTGTAACCTGTATACAACGGTGGAGAGAATGCATAGGGGAGGAGGCAGATAGTTAAAACAGGGCTCTAGGCCAGTTAAGGCAGCCAGCTGGCCGCGTGAACACTTTGGGGGAACACACGGAAAGCACTGTTGTCCTTTTACACGGCCTTGATCCTAATGCAGCTATTTATGGCAGACAAAATTGTAAGTAAAGATGGCTTTGAACAATAGACTTCTACCTATGAGACCATTCCAGATGATCCATAGACAAAGAACGAAATAGGAGGTGGCCAAGAAGGACTGAAGCTATATCTTGGTGGCTGGGATAGAGTTGGGTCTCTGCCATGGTACAGCTACAAGTTGATCATGTAAATGTGTGATCAAAGACACCTGCAAGATCAGTGTTGGCAACACTGACCAGGACTAACAGCTTACAGCCAGTCAATGTCATCAGCTAACAAAGCACAAGTCAGATACAGGCAGAGGAGGAGGCTTCAACATCCCTTAACTTGGTGGGTAGGCCATGGACAGGGAGGGCATGGCCATCAATCTGGTTGGGCCAGGGAACATGCATAGAGTGTCCGTGCCCTCCATTGTCTTGGCTGTTGATAGATAGCCTAGAGAAGTAACCAAGCTTACCAGTTGTCCAGTTGCTGCCATAGCCGTGTAAAGACTAGACAAGGAAGTTCAAAGGCCTTTTCCTCTCTTGGAAACTCTTCCCTGTCTTGCAACTTTCTCTCACTTTTCCTTAATTCCTGAATTCTCCTTTATAAAACGTGTTTTCACTTGGCATACTCCCAGGAGTGTCCATGTCTTTAATCTTCACTGGAATAAGACGAGGAACAATGTTTGGTGACCACGAGTGTCTGGAAACCTAGGTCCTTGGGTTATGATAGCTTCTGTCACACACAGAATCCCTGAAGTATTGATGGTTTTACAATTAGAGGCCAACCAGCTGTCTTGTAGATTATCCCATAGTCTAAACTGGTCCAATTTCATCCTCATAGTTAGTCTTGGGTTAAACATTTTGGCGATATATATATGGATGCTTGTGACTCTCTCAACACATCCTGCATATGGTTCCTAATGCCATTTCGTCCCGTGTTGGTACTGACTTTGAGCTTTTGTTTTAAACAATACATTTATCAGTGGAAAGGTTATCTCTTAAATATCATCTCTCAGGGATGGCTGAGACTGCTTGTGGTTTTAGCATTCTTTAGTCTACTCTTATCTGTGTGAATTGTTACACCGATGACTGAAAATCACGTTTCTAATTGTGTTATACACTTCTCGTTTCAAGCTGTAATGCTCACTTTATGTTATAGTAAAATATGTCATTGTCATAATTATTGTCCCATAACTTTTATGCTGGTAGATTTAAGTAAAACTTACATGCACTACTCTCGGGTCAGTCTTTGTAGCACAGGAATGAGATTACCATTTTGGGTCATGAGCACAGTTTCACACGTCAATGTCACATTCAGTTTTCTCTTGGAAAATCAGTCTGTTGCTGTTACTGATTAGACAGAATAAACCATTTACTTTTTATCTTTTTCAGTTATTATTATCTACCATTATGCCTTTGTTTTTTTTTCTTTTCATCATTTAATTACCTTATTGCTTCTAATGTAATATTTTCTGTGGCTGCACCTTTTCTTACAATTACTCATTGATTTCCTATTATGACAGCCGTGGAAATACAAAGGACTCTGAATCAACTCGGAACCCCTCAAGATTCACCAGAATTGAGGCAACAGCTGTAAGTTCTGTTTCTTGTGGGGGGGGGGTGTTTTTTTTTTTTTTTTTTTTTTTTTCTTATGAGACAGGGTTTCTCTGTGTAACTACCCTGGCTGTCCTGGAACTCACTCTGTAGACTAGGCTAACCTTGAACTCACAGAGATTCGCCTGCCTCTCCCTCCAGAGCGCTAGGATTAAAGGTATGCGCCCACTGCCCAGTTTGGTTTTGTTGTTGTTTGTTTGTT
The DNA here is from genome assembly GCF_004664715.2 of Peromyscus leucopus. Taxonomy (NCBI): domain Eukaryota; kingdom Metazoa; phylum Chordata; class Mammalia; order Rodentia; family Cricetidae; genus Peromyscus; species Peromyscus leucopus. The sequence goes on along the minus strand of NC_051085.1, from coordinate 29,649,870 downwards.
TTTTAAGACAAAAAAAAAAGAGAATCTGCTTTTGTGGTGGCTTTTTATTGGAGAAAATGATGGAAAATTAATAAGATAGGAGGATTGCTGAGAATTTAAAACCAGCCTGGGCTACAGAGTAAGTTCCAGACCAGCCTGGGCTACACAGTGAGACTCTGTCTCAAAACTTATACACACACACACACAGGCACACACAGAAGTTACATATGTTTCAGTAAATATGCCAGCAGGAATAATAATAGTACTTTATGTGTTTTATAGATTTTATAGTATTCTTCTCTTTTCTCATCTGAACTTTGTAAAATATGATGTTCACATATAGAACCATTTCTAGTAAGGAAAATCTCTCTTTCAGAGCCTTGGCGATATGCCCAATATCTGCCAGAACCTCTTAAGTCCTCAGAACTTTAATAGCTACAGATTACAATTCACACACACACACACACACACACACACACACACACACACACACACTCATATACACACACAGGGTCACAGACACATACACGTATACAAACACAGACACACACATACATACACATACACACACGTACACACGTACACATACACACAGCATTGCATGTATCTCCATACAACAATTAGCTGGAACAAAAGTACAAAGATGATATAAAAAGATATATAGTAGAAACTCATGTTTTTTAAAAAGTACCATTTGAAGTATTTGTAGTTGTCTGATAGTTATGTTTTATTTTCTACAATAGAATGGATGTTGGGGGTGACTCATAGCTAATACACCATCACTCATTGACATGCAATGCAATGGAAATACATATTTCCATTTACATACATTATTGTTGTGAAGTTAACAGCGGAAATTCTGAATCCATAGACATGATCGCGCAGGTTGCCTTTTGAGAGCTTTGACTCTCCTGTTCCAGAGACTTAGAGAAGCAGGTCTAAGCATGGGCATTTGGTGTTCTAGAGCTGTGAGCTGGCTATTATTCTTCCTCACTAGCTCTATACAGGCATCTGCATCTGAGCATCTTTTTATTGTGAGCCTCACTGGCAGTCCACGTGTAACGGAAGGGATGTACAAGGGAGGCCCTGGTGCCATTCCTAAGCATCCCTTTAATGCAAGATGTTATTGCTGGATATCAAGTTTTTTCATTATAATTCGTACTTTTTTTCTTTATAAGTTATCTAGGAAAATGCAGGTCTAGGTGTAATTTACCCGTTTGTTGTATTCAAGTCTGTTAATAAGGAAGCCCTGTTAGATCTTCTCCATCAAGTTTAACTACTAGTAAATTTGTACTGTCGCCAAATCTCCTCCATCTTTGTGTTTGTGGAACATAAGTGTTCACATAAAGAAATAAGACATACAAGATGTACCTCACACCTGGGAACTGGCCAAAAACAAATAGTCCTTCTTCCTCAGATGCCCTCCCAGGGGAGACACAGAGCCGAGCTGTGCACATTGTCACATTCTCAGATATAAAGGACCAGATAACCAGCACTGTCCTGACTACATGCCCTTCTCACTGGAGTCATATTCATTGATAGCTAATGATTTTTACTTATCGGTAATAACAATTCATATTTATTTTTCTAAGCATGGTTATTCTGGGTGAATGAAGACCTTTCTATGTCATAGTTCTTAATATTATTAAAAAAAAAACCTAAAGATTTGGTTTGGCAGAAGAAATTGACAGCCTGTTCAGAAAACTATGAGTACTTTTATAGTTTATAGTTTGAAACTATGAATACCCAGACAAAACACCAGTTCCTCTACAGCCTTTTACTAGGGTTGACACAGAGTGGCAGAGTTCTTCTTTGGCTATGATGTGGTTTTGCCTTCTGTTTCTCCTTTCGTTTTTTCTTTTCACTTTAGGCAGCAGAAGCAGCAGTATACTAACCAACTTGCGAAAGAAACAGATAAGTACATTAAGGAGTTTGGATCGCTGCCTACCACCCCCAGTGAGCAGGTACCAGGACTTTCAGATGCATGTTTTGATGTCCTGAATGTGAAAGAAATTAAATGCATGGTCGGATCTTTGAACTGTGATGCTACAAAGGAAGTTAGGCGACCAAAATAAAAAAAATTGTATTTGAGATTAGTTACAAGAACACAAAACTGTATTTAGTTGTTCAGGTAGTATCATGTGGTTCCATAAAGCAGAAATTATTTCCATGTAGTTGCCCTGACCCATAATTAAGAGCATACTGAGATAATGCCTTCTGTGTAATTGCTTCCTGGCTTTGCAGGGATGTTGCCCCCCCTCACCCCCCCACACCCAGCACACACACACTCAAGATGTGCCTGGGGGCACAGTTAACTCCTTGCTTACTTACTGCAAGTTATTATATATATAAGTGTATAGGTTTTATTTACCTAAAAGGGGGATTACCTAAAATTAAGACCTTGACCCACTTATCAGCTACTACAAAAGTCTAAGGTGAGAAATCCTGTAGGGCAGGCCTTTCGCTTCAAGACAAAAGTGCAAGTGTTTGAACCCACTAGAAAGGTGCCTGAGAGTCCATCAGATAGTCTCTGTAACTGGAGACTGAGTGACAATTTTAGGATCAAATAAAGAGCCAAAGAGTCGTGAAGCAACTGTTGCAGATCCCAGTGAGCTTCTCCGTTTGACCCAGCAGGCTGTGTCTCTCCCTCCCCTCTAGCGCCAAAGAAAGATACAGAAGGACCGATTGGTGGCGGAATTCACAACATCGCTGACAAACTTTCAGAAGACCCAGCGGCAAGCTGCTGAGAGAGAGAAAGAGTTTGTTGCCCGAGTGAGAGCCAGCTCCAGGGTATCGGTGAGTATTATGAGTGATGTGGTCAAGGCATGGCATTTGCGTCATCCTGATGTGCAAAGTTGTAGAGGTCTGGGTCACTCTTAAATCTGTGACTATTTTAAGGATGTCTCCTCAGGTTTTAAGAAGAATAATGTCGTATATTGTTGTAGTTACTCCTTGTGGAGCAATAGCAGAGTACACACTACATAAAAATAGAAAAACTGGTTTGTTAAAGGTTAGAGGTCAAGTCCGGGTGGTCTTTTCATGGCAAGTTGGTTTGAGGCTTGGTGTTCGGGTGTGTGCCAGGCTATGATGATGAACTCAGTGCATGTGCCAAGGGATTCTGAAAATGAATAGGAGCCTGGAAACGTTTGAGTTAATCTAGTTTTAATTTCTCACAGGGTCCCATTAGTTGGTGTTGCACTCTTTAATGTAGAGTTTCACAATGACATTAAGTATTAGCTAAATTATATTTATTATTTGGTCCTTGTAAATAGCGAATTCCCTCCTCGTCAGTTTAAGATATTATTTTGTTATTACTTAAGCAGAACTTATCCTTCCCTGCTCCAATTGCACATGCACACACCCATATGTATGCACACACTCACATGTGCACATACATGAACACATACCCACCCAAAATACCTTCCCTGCTCCCATAGCACATGCACACATCCATATGTATGCACACACATGAACACATACCCACCCAAAATACAGTTAAGCCATCTTAAAGGGAACTATAAGTGTTGTTTACTTTTCCTCATTCTTGCTTTCTTTCTATCTTCTAACTAAATTATTCAGGGTGGTTTTCCTGAAGACAGCTCAAAAGAAAAGAATCTTGTATCCTGGGAAAGGTAAGAAATTAAAAAAAATTATAAATCAAAAGATAGTTTTTCAAGTATTATATATTATAGTTCATGAAGCAGAAATAGAGCTTTTATTGTATTATAAAAATAAACAGCTTAATATTTATAAATAAATAGTAAATTTGGGAAATATTAAATATTTATAAAATATTTATTATGTAATTTGTAACTAGATCACCCAAATAAACTTATTTGCATAATTTTAAGAATAAAATATTTTTATGTGAAGTTACCAAGTATACTTCGTAATACTTAAGTGAGTCTAAACTATATATGATGAAACCATGAGTGTAATGAAAATAAGGTAAAATTTGGGTAAAATATCTTTTTATACTTAGAAGTTTTTATTTATTTATTGAGGTTTCTTTGGAGACAAGATCTCACTGTGTTGTCCAGGTTAGCCTGGGATTCACTGTGTAGCCAGGATCGGCCTTAAATTCTAGATCTTTCTGTCTCAGCTTGTCTAGCTTACATGATTACAGGCATGTACCACCATGCCTGACTTTTTAAACTTTTTTAAGTGAACAATATTCTGGTCTTGAGGATTAAAATCTCTCATTTAGTGGATAATAAGTCCTGTTTCTGTATTTGATTTTATAGCCAAACACAGCCTCAAGTCCAGGTCCAAGATGAAGAAATTACAGAGGATGACCTCCGCCTTATTCACGAGAGAGAGTCTTCAATCCGGCAGCTGGAAGTAAGCCTCACAGCCACACCTCACTGCTGCTCTGTACTTTGAGCATGTTCACAGACCTGAATAATGCCGGGGAAGAAAACTCTAAGAATATCTGTCAGTTTGGTGAACTTTCTAGTATAGAATTTGGAATAACTCTTGTATAAGAAATGATGCTATTGGTGCCAGGGGGAGAAGCCATATTCCTTCCTCGTTGTTAAATCATTCACAGTTCTCCTTACTGTTGAGAAAATACCATTCTAGAAATAAACATCTGTCTTGGGAATCTGGGGAACTAACACCCTTCAGCATACCGCCATGCCTCCATGAGTAAGACTTTTACAGTACCATTAAAAAAACTATGTTTCCTTTTAGGGTGTCTACTGTAACACAGAGATGAAGGATGTCTTAAGTTGTTGTTCTTGTAGAAGCCATCTGGCCCCTAAGAAGTGGGCTAATAATGGCTACCAGTGGCTACAGTTTATTGAAGGTCTTCCATGTGCCAAGGCACTGTGATAACTGTTAATTTTCACATTCCGTCCTCATAAAAGAGAAACTAAGCCACGATAGGTGTGCAAACTTCTTTATACAAGTAAAAAGTGTCTTTAATTGGGAAAAATAAATAGGTATATATTGAAGAAAAGTAAAGCTATAATTTCTCTATCCAATAAATTTGTTTACCCACCAATGACATTTATAATTTCACTATAGTCTGTTAGATATTCAAGTTTATTAATGTAGGGCTTTATATAATATATATGTAGTGTTTTATTCATTGAAATTGTCAAATTAATGGGTGAATTTCTTATTGAAATATAAGAATACTCATATTCTTCTAAGCAAATGTTGTCTGTGACAAGAAAACTTATCAGGTTGGCCTTAGTACCCCATGGCCTTCTGTGTTATAGGTCCTCAATTTCATCCTCCTCACTTGATACAGTGAGTGTCACAGATTTACTTTGGATAACTAGTGGCATCCTGAGGCTCTTTTGTTAGGATTGCTTATAGTGGTATATTTTTCTAATGTTCCCAAAATTAATATATTACTTCTGAATACATGCTTATATATGTATGAGTGGGGGTAAATTTGTTCCTTTCCTTTTCTTTTGGATTTCCTCATTTGTGGGGGTGGGGACCGAATTTCTAATAATGCATAATAATGTGCACTTTTTATCTTAGGCTGATATTATGGACATTAATGAAATATTTAAAGACTTGGGGATGATGATTCATGAACAAGGAGATGTGATTGGTAAGTCCTGCCGCTGTGGACTGTGAGGTGGGAGCAAGTTACCTGCAGTTCCCCTGCAGAAAAATCTACTTTCTTATTGTCTCTGGGCTCTCTAAAATCAAAGGTGTAGTCTCTACTGTTTGCTGCAATCCTGAGGATAGAGTTTAACCAGGGCTTCCTGCTGCTGTTACCATAAGGCCCCACATGGCATCCCAGCCTACTCCAGGGCTGTAGTTTCATTCTTATCCAAATCTAGCGCTGTCATACTGAGAACTGGGGGAACTCATGATATTGGTAATTGTGTATGCTGTCTTGTTTTATGGGAAATAGCTATTTGCCTGGTCATTTGTCCTATCAACTGCCAAATAGTTTTTGATAGATTCATGTAGCTCATTTAGATGCTAGGAGACTGAGACCCCTGGCATTAAAGCTTTTGGTTTGGGATGTAACGATGGAAAATTTAAAAATAAGTATGGGAGCTGGAGGGAGAGTTCAGTGGATAAGAGCTCGTGTGCAAGCATGGGGATCTGAGATCAGAGTCCACAGGAAAGAAAACTGGGTATGGCAACACATGTTCCTAACCCTAGAACTCTGAGGTGCAAAGGCAGGATCTCTGAGGTTTGCTCCCTGCAAACTTCAGGTTCAGTGAGAGGCCCTCTCTCAAAGGAGTAAGCTGGAGACTGATAGAGCAGAACACCTGATGTCCTTCTTGGCCTCTGTACACATAGATGCTTGTACCCAAATACGCATGCACACATACAGCTTGTGTATATACACACACACACACATACACACACACACACACACACACACAGAGACACACAGAGTATAGTAGAGATGGCTCAGTTAGTAAAATAGCTTGGTACACAAGCCGCGAGGACCTTATTTCAGACCCCTAGCACCTACATAAAAAGATTGAGCATAATGTGGGCACATGCTACCCTTGTCCTAACCCTAGAACTAAATAGGCAGAAACAAGAACATCCCTGGAGCTCACTGGCCAGTTAAGTCTTGCTGAATTAATGAGCTCCAGATTCAGTGAGAGGCTCAGTCTCAAAAAGTAGTGAGAAAGACATCTGAGGAAGACACCTGAAGTCAACCTCTGGCCTCCACACCCATGTGCACAAGTATGTGCACATGGGACATGTGCACATATACACAGAGTGGTCGATTTGCAGAGAGATCAGGGTATTAGTTAGAAGGGTCCACAGCTGACTAATGCAGTCACCAGCTGTGACACTAAGAGAAGTATTAAAAACATCACCAAGTCAGGGGTCACGGTATTCAAGAACTGAAGAAGCTGTGAGATCTTTGAATGTCTGCTACCAAGGAGGGCTAGAAGTATGTGGCACAATGGCCTTTAAAACTGAGAGTCTCCAGTCCTGCAGATGGTTAGAACAGAGTGGAAAGGAGGATGCCACCCTGAAGGCCTGTGGGTCCTGGGTGGGTCTACACTCAACTGCAGTTAGGTCCATGAAAACAGAATGAATTAAAGTTATCAGATTCGTACTGTGAAATTGGCCACTGTACCAGGCAAAGCAGGCAGAGCCTTGGGTTTATGTGAATGACTTGAAGTGGGGTGCATTTGCAGAAATAAACACAAAGCTGGGGAACACTAGGAACTAGCAGGACAGTTCGATAAATAAGCATACAAAGGCCTGAACTCCAGTATTTGGGCCCTTCCTTGGTCCTGAGGAGAGTGTCCTTTGAGAAGCTGAGGTAGCTTTTTTACTTTGTGATGACAAAAGTCTTTGGGCCTGGGGAGAAGAGGACTGATCGGTTTTGCACATTGGTGTTGAGACAGTGTAAGCCCTGGGGCTAGAAATTGACCACAGCTTGTGCTGTCTCTGATCTGGTATTTGCAAAATGCCAGTACTTTTGTTGTGTCCAGTAGAACTAGAGAAGATGGTTAAGGTCCTTTGTTTATGCGTTTGTGTATTGGTTGGATTACATCTTTTCCTTAAATGTCTGCTGAATTAAACTTGGTGATTTGTTGTTTATCACGCCAGTTCGTGTTTAACGATTCTGTTCTGTGTGTGTGCACGCTTTTTTATTTTAAAGACAGCATAGAAGCCAACGTGGAAAGCGCAGAGGTGCACGTCCAGCAGGCAAACCAGCAGCTCTCCAGAGCAGCAGATTACCAGGTAACGTTCACTGCAATACATTTTCTTACAACTTGGAGTTTTGACTTGAAGGGGCTGCCTATGCTGACTGTAGAATTTTGTTCGGTTTGGGCACGCATATTCTCACATTGACCCGCAGAGACAGGAAACCATGAGGCTTGCAAGAGACTACTCCTCCATGCTTTTCCCTTGTGGGGGTCCCTGCAAGCATCACGGATGGCATCAGAATAGTCTGGGTAAGGTACAAATGAAACTTGGGTCAGCACACCTTAGCCAGTGCTGCATGAAAACTTAGTCTGATGCTAAGCAATTTATTTTTCACATACTTAAACACAGTGAAACTTTGGGGAGAAGTATCCAGGTGAGAATTACCGCAGCAAAGCTTTAGGCATGGCTATGTCAGAGTGCATCTCTTCAGCAAAGCATCTGTGACCTTCACATAAGAATGAGTTCTAAGGCCGGGAGGCAGTGGCACACACCTTTAATCCCAGCACTCGGGAGGCAGAGCCAGGCGGATCTCTGTGAGTTCGAGGCCAGCCTGGTCTACAGAGCGAGCTCCAGGACAGGCACCAAAACTGCACAAAGAAATCCTGTCTCAAAAAAACAAACAACAACAACAACAAAAAAAAGATTGAGTTCTATTGACTAAGAAGCAGTGCTCTGGAGTCTGGGCCTAGGAAGGAAGGGTTTGTAATATGCATAAAGATGGGTTCTATTGACTGACTAACAACCCCCAGAATTCTGGTGGTTACCATGAGGGCTGGCTTTACAGAATAGCCAAGATTACCAGGTATTAACATATACATTCACATCCTTCTTGATGGAAAACAGTGTCAGTTTTTTCCATTAAAGAAAAAAACAAAATCCATGAATTTAACAGTTCTGGTTTTTCTAGTATCCTCTGTAAGCTGTGCTCTCTACCTCCCATGATGGTCTCCGCTCTGATGTGACAGTGACAGCCATACATGGAGAGACCTCTTAGGTCACCTTCCCCCTCATTTCCCACTCTTCCTTGTTACTTTTTATTTTTGATTTTTTTCAAGACAGTCTCTCTATGTAGCCCTGGCTGTCCTGGAACTCACCGTGTAGACCAGGCTGACCTCAAACTCAGAGATCGACTTACCTCTGCATCCCAAATGCTGGGGTGAAAGGCGAGTGCCACCACCGCCCGACCCACCACATTTTCTTTCCTGTCAGTGATCTCTAGACCAAGGTGACAAAGGTCCTTGTCCTGGAAAGGTCTCTTCAAAGTCCCTGGGAACTATGTTAGCTGGGAGTGTCGTTAAATCATCACACACCACGTCAACATGCTGCAGAGACTTTCAATAGATATAAATTTATTTCTCAAGGGAATCTCATTAATATTGGGAGTCTGTATGTGTCTGTGAAGTACAAATCATGCTTCAGATACTACACAGATATTAAGGCTTGTGAACTATTAACAGTTGTACAGTATGTAGACCTTTGTTCAGTAAGAATGAGGCCAGACTCTTCTGAACCTCTGAACACCATCACAGGACATCATTTGAGTCCCCTCTTAACACATCAATTTTTTGTTGTTCTTCATAATTACCCCTTTCTTGGACCTTGTAACTACAATATTGTGACTTCTTAGATATTTTCAACTGCTTTTTACTTTCCTCTCTAACCTGAAAACCTGAGTGAGTGCCATGTTTTCCACCAGGCAGACCACTGTGTGGTTGGCACCATGTAACACTGCTGCTTTGGGAGGCTGTCCTTTACCCCCATGCCTGGATATTATCAGTCTGTCACTTCAACCAGTACCTCTGATTTCTTCCTCACTTCTTTTGTGTTCTTAGGGTTTGAAAGAGAACAGGGACCTAACCCAGGACCTCGCATACCAAGCAAATGCTTTCGAAGTGCATGCCTAACATGGTTTCCTCTTTCTTTCTTTTTTCTTTCTTTCTTCCTTTCTCTCTTTCTTTCTTCCTTTCTTTCATTTATATATGTATTTATTTATTTGTTTATGTGTCTGTCTATCTGTTTATTTACTTTTTATTTATTTTGGGGTAAATTTTATTTATTTATTTTATGTGTATTTTACTGCTCTAAAGATGGTTAGAACTGGGAGAATGGAGCCTAAAAGTAAGGTGGACTAAAGTCTCATGCAATAGCCAACTTGATTCAGAGCATCAAATAGTTCAAACTTGAGGGTTAAGAAGAGTCGCCCGAGCAAAGTGTCCAATCACAAGGACAGGCTGCATGTGGCAAAAAAAACATGTTTTTCCATAGAGGCCTATGAACAAATAACAATAGCCTGTTGTAATGAATAATCTAAAGTAAACTCATTCCTATATGCGACACCTGGGAGGAACATGAAACCACACTCCAAGAAAAATTCCATGTGTTTTGAAGAAACTAAGGTCATACAACTCTTGTCTTGTTTTCTTGGCATTTTCTCACAAGCATTCAGAATCCCCTTCGCATGATTCCATTCCTGGACAGTGTCCCGACAATGAGTGTTGGTATTTTGCCTGCATATATCTGGGCACCACATGCGTGAGTTATAGATAGTTGTGCACTGTCGTGTGGGCTCTAGGAATTGACCCTGTGTCCTCTGGCAGAGCGGTCAGTACTCTCAACCATCAAGCCATCTCCCCAGGCTCAGTTTCTTCTTTCTTAAGCTTAGCCAGGAAAACTACCAGCAATTAAAAAAAAAAAATTGCTCCTTGAATTATAATATTCACTCAAGAAAAATATTTCTTTAAAAAAAAATAGGTGTTGTCGAGGTTTTTAAGAAGAAAATTTGCAGCCCCGAATACAAGGGTTCCAACTGTCACTAGAGTGAACTGAGTTTCTCTCAGCCGTTGTGAATCACCTCACTGAGTCTGTCACTGACTCTTGTTCTTGCTTCTGCAGCGCAAGTCCAGGAAAACCCTCTGCATCATCATTTTTATCCTCGTTGTCGGAATTGTGATCATCTGTCTCATCGTATGGGGACTGAAAGGCTGAGTCGTGAAGGAGTGGACCACTGCATGACGTTGTCTGGGTTATGTAGGCAGATTCTCGTGATCACTTTCTATTATTATTGTTACTTTAAGGCTGTGGTGTAATGGATGGTCTCATACTTTGTCATTCTTATTGGGAAGGAGCTTCTTTTGGATGCGATCTGGTGTTTTCTAATATGAAGGTTTTCCTAAATACCGTTGCTGGTATGACTTCCATCTTTTTAGTTCAGTGACTGTCAGGTTTTGCTCACATTGTATATGACTTTCGTTTATAATTTATTTATATTGTTTGACTGAGTTTGAGGAACTACGTGATTGGTATGTGTACTCTTATACCTCTGTCACTGTGTAACATGAGCCCAGATTGTGCTATCGTATTTTTTAAAAATTCAAGTTTAAATCTGACTTGTCCAGGAAATATTCTCCATAACAAAACCTTAACATACATGTTTGTGGGACATTTTATCCCCTGTGGTCCCCAGCCATGCAGATCGTTATTGATCTTTCATTATTGGATTACTTTTGTCTTCTCTGAATAAAGTCAGTGAACCATTTCCCAATGTGTGTGTATATATGCCTTTGCTGTAGATTGCATTGTAAAGATAGTAATATAGATTGTTTTTACATATGGTCTGTTTAATCCGAGGTGTACTAAGGAAAGCATAGTTACTGTAACGTTTGCTGTAACTTGGAGGAAGTATCTGAAAAATCCATACCAATATCTATTCTGTTTAGATGCTAAAGATTCCAATTTCTTCACTGCACTGAACAAGCTTCATACTGTCTGGCTTTGTGTTCCACAGAAAACTGATTAGACGTGTATCTTTGGGTCATCATCACAAAGTAACTTTCCCACAGTTACAGATTTGGGGCTTAATTTTGACACTTATATTTAGAGTTTATTTAGAGTGCCATTTTTAAATCATCCTTCATTAGAATAAGAATCAGATGTCTGCCAGTAAACTCACTTGCCTTTTTAAATCAGTGTTTTAATGCACTAATCCGAATGCTGTAAAGGGGGCTGTCTTAGTTTAACGTTGGTGTTTTATATTGTTCTTATATAGTAGTTTGCTAGTGGAGGCATTGTTTATTGTGGCAGGCTCTGAAACATTGAAACGGGAACAAGTGAAATAGTAACTAAATAATTGTATCCTTGCAAGCAGAATAAAGATGATTTCAGAGATGTCTGCTAATGCTGATTCCTGGGACTCTTTCTGTGGAACCTGGGCTTCCCTTACATTTGCTGCTACAGGAGGAAGCAAAGGCCCTGTGGCAGGACATCCTTCATATTTCCGGGTCACTGGTTAACGTTTTAAATTTTAGACTATCAAATGGGTTATTTACTAATACGTAGAAGTTGCTTGACATCTCAGCAGAACTTTTTCTTTTTTTCTGTAAAAGTGATAATAGAAAATGTTTTGTGAGAGATGGGAACGATGAGGTTTTCTGGTGCCTGAGTCAGACCACTCTCAAGGTTAGAATGGGCAATCCCTGGAGAATTCACGCAAATGCCGCCAGGTCAGTGCCAGCCCCCCAGGCCTGGTCCCGCAAGGTCTTCTCTTCCAGATGACCCCAGCATGTGCGCTGTCAAACACTGCACTGCATCTTGTAGCTAAAGGAAAGTTTCAGTGGCATCTACGAAACAGCTTCGGCACGAGCATCTGTAATCACACATCTGTGCTCACGTAGGCCATGTCCATTTACCCATTCCCTTCATACTGAGTGCCCCATAACAGCAGAACATGTTCAAAAATCGGGCATCACCTTAGCTACTTTACTTAAAAAATCTTAAGTAATTCTTTTAGGTGGGTCATTGATCAGTGATCGAAGATGGCAACTTTAGCTGGTTGTCTTCTTTTAAAAAAGCACTAACTTGAGGAAACTTTTACAAGATATTTAGAACAGAAAAATTACTTTTGACTGAAAACATTTAAATGCAAAACCTAACAGAATAGCTAGGTGAGAAAAAAAAGCTTGAGGGTTCCCTCAGGTCAGTTTTAGAATTTTTATGGAATGTTAAGTCTTACATTTTTTTTTATTATTGAGAATATTATATAAGCAGTTTGCCCATATCTTCTTCAGCATGTTCCCATCCCAACTTTATGTGGGTTTTTTATTATTCATTTTTAATTTTTTATAGCTCTTTGAGTCCTATTAGTGTTATTGACATATACATGAGTGTGGAGCCGTCTCTGGGAGCACGGAATTCTACCCATGACCACGTCCTTAAAAAAGATTATCCCACCCCCACCGCTAGCAACTATAAGCTGCCATTAACTGCTCCCTCCGTAAGTGGTGGGCTGCGGAGATCGACCATCTTATCTGTGCTGGAAGTTTGACTGGCGTGATCATATGCCAGCCTTCGGCAGGTCCTCCCACATGCTGTGAGTTCATGGGTGTGATGGTAATACCACGTCCAGAAGACAGCATCTCACAGCATCCTTCCCCATCCTCCGGCTCCTACACTGTAGGGTGTGGGTTCACCTGGGTCCATGGAAAGAAGACACAGAAGCACCCTAAGGATGAATGTTTAGCCTTTCCAGATGCAAGAAGATCAGCCTCTGGCAGACTGACTCGCTGCTGCTTTACAAAGGGCCTTTTTGTTGTTATACAGTCCACACCTTTAGCAAATCAATTTCCGTATGCCGAAACCTCTTATCTAAGCTCCCCAAAAGAGACAATGCCAATACAAGTTCCCAGTGAAAAGACATCTCTGTTTGCAGATTCCTCCCCGAACCAAGTTTTTCATAGGCTTTGAACCCTTAGGAAACTCTCAGATAAGATTTACACACATCAAACAGAAGGTACCTGCAGCAACGACCAAAGGTAGCAGTCACAAAAGGCAGATTAAGGCTCGGGGCGCTAATGTTCCGAATCAGACCAGCTGCAGAAATCTGCAGGCACCGCCCTAACATTACACTCTCATCACATCCTTAGGAAAATAAAGTGAGAGGCTTTTATGACTGACTACGTCTGAATCTTCTTAAAACTGAAGAAATTTCCCCACTGAGAGCCATGTTGTTCAGTGTTCTCAGGCAGGACTGAGTGAGATTAACTGGCTTCTTAAATTGAACGACAGCCTAGCACTGGGTGTTTAGGTTATTAAAATATAAGATACCATTTTGCAGAACAGTTGATAGTGAAAGAATAACTGTTCCCTTTGAATACAGTGCAATGTTTTCCAGCTTCTTCTACTATAGATGTGGGCACAGACGGCCCAGAATAGAACAAGAAGCCATGTGGGCTGGCTGGAGGAGGCCCCTGGAGCATGCCCGGGACCATGATTGTACTGGTGACTACTAACACCATACCTTGACGATATCACCCTTGGGCCAGTCAGTCATGGTCCTTACTGCTTTTGGTAAAAATGCCCCATTTTTGTACCCAGAATGTTTTAAATACCAATATGTTTCGATAAATCTATAATGAAAAAAAAAAAAGGTGACGCTGTTCATGAAACAGGTGTATGGTTTTAAGAAAAAGAAAAAAAAATCACTCAGAATATTTTTGACTTCCTCTATTTTTCTTTCTTCATGCAGAGAAGTGAAGTTAAATAAAAATAAAATAAAAAATAAAAAAATAAAAAGTGAAAAATAAAAAGTCACTGCCACATGTAAGAAATACATTTGACTTTGGCTTTCAACCGACAGTGAGTAAGCCATTCCTGGGAACTGTCCTCAGTGTTGAAGAGAGCAGTGAGGTTTTCTCCAGCCCCAACAAGATGTGTGGTGGCTAGGACATCCGCAGCCAGCAGTTTCTTTCTCCTTCACTTCCTTGCTCCTCCCCATTTCCATCCCCACAATTGTTTCTCAATAAACACTTGACTTAATTTGGCATTAATTGGAGTCAGCTTTGCCAGAGCGCTACATGTCTGGGCATAAAGATAATGAATGAACCAAATGAATATGTTCCTTTTCACAGAGAGCATATGTTTTGACATTTGACATATAAAAAAGCACTCAGCACAGGGCCCAGGAATGGAGCTTAGTTGGTAGAATGCTTATGTAGCATTCACAAGGCCATGGACTCGATCTTTTGTACCACATAAACCAGTCAGAACTCTGGGAAGTGGAATCAAGATGATCAGAAGTTCACGGCCATCTTCCAAGACAATGAGTTTAAGGTCAGCCTGGGTTACACTTTATGTATCATAAGAAAATGGGAGGAGGGATAGGAAGAAAGGGAGTGGGCAAGGGTGAATTCACTTTGGGAGCACCAGACACTTAAACAACTGGCCTTACCACTCTAAGGTCTGGTCTCTCTTGTTGCTCCTATTTCCCACTCACAAAGTGACTGGATTTCATTTTCTTTCTCATTCAGAAGACCTCTAGAAAATCAAGCTTTCTAGAAAGAATCTATTTTGGCAGTCCAACAAAAAGTTACCAGATGGAGTTGTTCTGATGTCTGAGGCTGGACATCAGAACAACTCCATCTGGGAGTACCTTGGAGGGGTACCTTGAATTTCAGATCCCACATTCCTAAAGCAGTCATGGAATTACTGCCTCCAGCAGAGGGCAGAGCTACATAAAGAAGGGAGGGAGGGAGCAAGGGGACCGTGTAATCTTGCAACACAATGCCCTCAAACAAATGGATTGACTATGCTTCTTGCAAGATACCACAAAATGTTTTCAATTTAATCTTAGCCCACCCTCAACAGTTGTTGTTTTGTTTTGTCTGTAGTGAAAAGGGGGGTATAGAAGAAACTCCTTAGACAGGCAGTAATCCATCCTTGGAATACTGGCTCTTGGGATGTGAATTTAACACTAGCCTCCACTGGTCACATAGCAAGTCCAAGCCAGGTTGGGCTAACCTGTGACCCTGTCTTAAAAACAAAAGTGGAAGGGAAGGGGAGAGGTAAGGGAGGGTGACAGGAACAGGAAGAACAAGGGAGGATAAAGACTCCCCTAATAGCTGATGCCAGTGTAAGTAATTTCCTGTAAGTCAGATATTGTATCAACAGGCTCATTCTAAACCATTGTCTTCATAATCATTTCTCTGTGATTGACACACACATAAAAATATGATCGACACACAAAATTAGCCAGTGAGCATTACTATCCAAATAACCCTAATTTTACACACTAAAATGGAGCTAAAGGGCAGACACTGTTGCTTCTGGCAGGGTTTAAGAAATCAGTCATTTAGTTACTCAGACTGGGTTCCTGTAGGTTGTGTTGTGACAGCATTTTTTTTCGTGTGAGCGGTAGAAGGTAAAACCAGATTTCCTGTGCAGGCTCTGCATGCATAACACCCCTACTTGTTTTCCAGGGAGTCTTCTAGAGCTGAACCGAGTCTTTAAATAAACTTGAAAGAGCATGAATTCCCACTTGGACCAACCCAAAGTACAAATTTTTAAGTGTTTACTGTAAGTACCGCTAGACAGTACTTGCTCACTCCAAAAGCTATGGGCATTGGCAGAATGTTTAGAGAAGAACTCACCAAGCCTCAGCTAAGATGTACTGACTCCTGTTTTCTCTTCAGAATGCCTGCTTTTCAATGACTTAACAGTAGAACTGATATCCTGAACTTTGACAAAGAAAAATAGTCTAAAAATCAGGCATCTGAAACCCAAGTAATGTGGGAGACTTTTTTTTAAATTGTGCATCACTAAAGACTAAGCAGTGAGTGCCTGATGTCCATGCCAATCTTTCCATCAGTAGAGGTCCAGGAAACGTAAGTCATGTTTTAGTGAGGAATGTATTATGATTTAGGGGTTTTCCCAAAACTAGGTGCTATGGTCATTTTGAATTTGTTTGAAGGTGCCACAGTTTGTTTTTGATATGACTGACCACATCTGACCTCTTTCTAGTGCCAGATTTAATGTTGTAACTTCCAAAAAGGTTATCATATGTGATGTAATATGCAGTGGGTTTCACACCATAATTTAATAATACAACTTTTGTCACACATCATTCATCTAATTCTGTCTGAGGTGCATTGAGGTTTTCATTGTTGTTGATATATGTATAATATAATAGTATATTATATAATAATATAATAGCATGTAGCCCTTATGGTTGACATTTTTAATTTCAGTTCTTAGGTGATTTACCCCAGGTAGGATGTCAACTCAGCCAGCATTTTCTTTGTAATGTGAGTATGATTTCATAGTGTGCATTTACCCTGGTTTATTTACTTGCTAAGAAACATCTGACCTTCTCTGTTACTATGAATGAAATAGTTATGAACAGGCATGTACAAGTTTTACATTAGTAAAATTTTCCTTTCTATGGGATAAATGTCCCACAGTACAATTTTTGGGTTGTATGCTAGTTGAACAGTTACTTTTCTCTTATTTTACTCTTACTATTTTTAATGTGAATGTATATTTTGCCTGTGTATATGTCTGTGTACCATCTGCATGCCTGATGCCCATGGAAGCCAGAATATGACATTGGAACCCTTGGAGCTGAAGTTATATGTGATTGTGAGCCACCATGTGGGTGCTGGGAATAGAATCCAAGTCCTCTAGAAGAGCAGCCAGTTTATTAACCACTGGGCATTTTGCTAGCCCCAGAATAGTTAATTTTTAAGAAAATGTGAAAATCACTGGTTGTCATAATAACTGTCTAGAATGAGCCTGGTTCTTCATGCCTCCACTCCATGATGCCTTTGCCTTTTATTTTAGTCTTTCTGATAGGTATGCAATGCTAACTGACTGCTGTTTATATTTTCCTCAGACTAATGTGGAACATCTTGTTTTTATGTTTGTGGCCAACAATATTTCTTCTGAAATGACCAATTTCTTCAGGTCTTGCCACTTTGTCTAATTAAGCTTTGTTTTAAAAACATATTCACAAGACAATCCTTCACTGGATATATGGCTCATGGATAACCCCCCCCCCCAAGTGGCTTGCCTTCTCATCCTCTCAACTGCACCTGTTGCAGAGTGAAATATTTTAATTCTGATAAAGTCCCATTTATCAAATTTTCATTTGCTGCTCATGTTTCTGTTACTAAGATCTCTTTGCCTAGCCCTAGACTCCAAAAGTTTTCTCTTTTGTATTTATGAGCAATATCTCTTTATATTACCTTTAAGTGCAGATAGAGTGAGACTTGAATCTAGATCCATTTCATTGCCTGTTGATGTCCAATAGCACCAGAACTGTGCTTGTATAAAATTTTATCTTTACATCCCCCATCAACGGAGTTGATTTTGCTTCTCTATTAATATCAGTTAGTCAACAATGAGGTAGAGTATCATCTCCAAATAAGATGTAGATAGGGAGTCAGC